>NC_091186.1:42224315-42281815 GCF_040958095.1 Procambarus clarkii | reverse complement strand
TGTATGTATGTATGTATGGATGTATGTATGTATGTATGTACGCATGTATGTATGTATGTATGTACGTATGTATGTGCGTATGTATGTATGTATGTATGTATGTATGTATGTATGTATGTATGTATGTATGTATGTATGTATGTATGTATGTATGTATGTATGTATGTATGTATGTATGCATGTATGTATGTATGTATTCCCAATCACGTTAAAGACTCCCCCTCTATCATCCAGTTTAAGAGAAAAACAACTATGTACTAAATAATCGACTCCTTGTAACTTTAATTATGCTGACCTTCCATCTGTATTCAGACTGAGCCTACCATCATTAAAGGTGATTATAACGCTAGACATAGGAACATTGGTAATTCGCAGTTCAGTAATCGTAACGGCAACCAACTGGTGTCACTATTAGGTAGTCACGATGATGCACAGATTGTGGGTGACATTGAACTGACGAATATCTACGGAGGTGTTCTTGATCTATGTCTCGGTTTCAACGTCTCCCACACCGTGTGCGCCTCGTCAATAGTGCCAGTTATGGCATCTGATCATCTGGCCATATTAGCCACTGTAAGCATTGGAGGCTCTATCCTCCCTGGTGGAGTGTTCAAGCGGAAGAGGCTGGCTGTGCCCATCGATCAACGAGACAATCTTGTTGCTCATGTGTCAGATTGGTGCAGTTCATCTGAGCCTTCATCAGTTGAAGATTTTAACAATGAGCTCACAGGTACTATCGAACAGTTTATAGAATCACTTGATTCATCGTCCAGGCCACGTAACCCAAATTACACTGGTCATAGCACTTATGTTTATTATAATGATTCTAAATTGCATGCACTACAACGCACTGCCAGAATAATTGGACTAGCTTATAGAAGGACCCGCACTGCTGAAATGCTTCGGCTCTTTCAAGCGGCTCTGGCTGAGGCCAGGGAACGTATGGTGGAGCTGAGGCAGACAGACTGGGAAACTTTTGTCCGTGGTCTCAATTCTCACACGCCACTAAGTCGGGCATGGAAGGATATCAACAAGATCAAAGGGAAAAATGCTGCAGAGATCTCGTACCCTAATCCTCTGCACAGAGCAAATGAGCTTGTTGGTGCTTGGGCCACGACTTCCAGCTTTGACAGTCTTCCTCTACCCTCACAGAATGAATTAAATGATAGATATACTGATAGGGCAAGGTTCCTTGACTTCATGCTTCATCAAGAGGATGACTGTGACATGCTTTTACTGAATACGAACTAGATTCTGCTCTACATAAAGGCAAAGCTACATCACCCGGGGAGGATGGAGTTACTGACGGCATACTGCATATGCTTCTGCTAGTTCCAGGGAATACCTTTCTTCAATTGTATAATATGAGCTATGTAACTGGGGAGCTTCCTAAGTCATGGACCAACAGTGTTATTATTCCCATTCCTAAACCTCACCAGCCGAGTGCTTTTCGCCCAATCTCCCTCACTAGTTGTCTCTATAAGTGTCTTGAGAGGATGGTTCTCAACCGTCTCCTTTACAAAATTATTAATATGTTGTCTCCCCAGATATATGGCTTTATGCATGGAAAGAGTGTACATCACTGTATTACCACATTCCTCACCCTGCATACTGATAGGTCATATACCACTTTCCTAGATCTTAAGTCAGCCTTTGACATTGCTAACCCACACGTCATTCTGAGAGAACTTGCTAAAATGAATGTTGGAATGTTAATGTTAAAAATTGTTCAAACTGAAATAAATATTTAACACTGTACGGTACAGTTGTGTTTAATTATGTTTTGCGATTCCTTTGGAAAAGGTATTTGTGCACCAAGTACTACTAGGTCATTATGAGATATGCTGAATGCTGTCAATATACCATCTGAATACGCTTCACTTTGCGTTAATCATTGGACGTCCTAATGATTAAGGTCCCCAAAAGGACTTAATCAGACCTCAGTGGATATTTTTACTCTCCCTCTCTCTCTCTCTCTCTCAGAGCATCCCCTTATGTGTTGTATGTGGGTGCTGAAGTTCAGTCTCTTGTCTATGTATAGGTGAAGGAACTTTCCATAATTGTTATTGCTAATGTTTACTTGTAATACTGGGTATACATCCGGTGTTCTTACCCTCGACCGCGGCGAGGGTAAGCCGTGGTCGTATGGTCTGAAACCCACAAATATTTACAATGGGGGGGGGGGGATAACATTTCCTCTTCAAGCACGCGCACACAAATGAACTATGTTACTTAACTGGAAGCACTCGTACAACATAATTTACACGATTTCTCAGGATAATTATACTTCTTACCAGCATATATACAGTATAGTACTGTTACGACCCTGGGTTCTCCAGTGGAAACCAGAGGTCAAAATTGAGCTATTAAACTTCCTGGTAGTACAGTTGGGCATCTAGAATAGCAATTGTTTGTATCTTCCCTGCCAGACGTAAGACTATTATTGTTTCTCAAAGAGCATTTAAAGACTGAGCTGGGGGTTGATTATTAAATAATAACATAGGCACCAACTTTGCTTACTAATACTTTCTAATCATTCATAAAGTAACAATACATTGCATAGGGGAAGATCTTTAATGTGCTTAGCTGCACGATCAATTGGGCTCCTTCTGGCACCACGACATGAGGGAGGCAGCTGGTGGGTAGCTCGGCCTTCTTTTGGCTGGTGTCGTGCGGATAAGATCTACTCTGTGGCTGCCCCCTACTCTTCTCCCTTCTCCTCTTACTTATTTCCCTTACCTGAAGTTCCTGTATCCTTAAGCTAAGTACGGGGCATTATAGGGAGTGCACCTACTCTGGTAGTAACTATTGGTGAGACCTGGGGTTAGTATTTGCCAGTGTTTTGTTTACCCTAAGTGTTGTGTTTGTATTAGGGTACCACATGGTCTCACTACCCTAAGCTGCATCCAGCTTCAGTGCTTATCCAGTAGTACTTTACCCTAGCTTGTTATTAGTGTAAACCTTGTATCCTGCCTATGTGGACCAAGGCTTTTAACGTAAGATAGTGTGGTAAAGTTATTATTATTATTGTTATTGGTGTGAGTGTATATGCGGGGGTTGTTAAGGGGTTAATAAATAAGTACATGAATTACAGAGTATCTCTTCTTCCAAGGTGGGAGCGCAGTGATCAACCCTTAGACTAGCATATATGGTCTTGTAGCAAGTTATTACTACTGTGGATAGTTTATTTTGGGGGCCGGGCCTTTTAGCTCTCCCATATTTGATACTCTTGTCTTCTAACTACCTTTACCCCTTAATAGTACCAGTACCCCATAGAAGCCCCACTCATATCAGATGTAACAAGTGGTTGGCCAGTCCGGGAGGAACATTATAAGTGTAAAAAATTAGATTCTTGAGTGCCAAAATTAAAATTTTTTATTTCCGCAGAACGGTTGTGTGCTAGCCTAGGGTCCAGCTCATCTAGCAAAGGACATTCTTGCACTGACTGGACACCCAGCTGGATCCCTTCACGATTAAGGTTAGTGTGGCCTTGTGTTAGGGGCCGTGCAAATTTTTGTTTTTTTTCCAATTTTTATTTTTTAATTTTTTCTTTGGCTGGGAGCTAAAATTATTAGTGATGTCTTCTGAAATGCAGAACCTGGCAAGGGAGCCTTCAGTGGTAGAGATAAAGAAACTTAAAAAGTCTAATTTAGTATTGTTAGGCCAGGAATTTGGCCTAGAATTAAATGTCGCAGATAAAAAGTGGACTTTGGTGAATGAAATATTACAACATTGTATTGATGAACAACTATTGGCAAGTGATACACCTTTATGCCAGCCTAGCCAAGCAGAAAGTGCAACTCATAGGGAAAGTGAATTAGCTTTAGAGTTAGCAAAAATAAAATTAGAGGAGCAAAAACTCAAAACCGAGGAGGCTAGAATTAGAGCGAATGCCACTGGACCTCCACCTGCCGGGGATTCAAACCCCAGGCATTATGAGAAAAAGCATAATTTGCCTGAATTTTCCGAGTCGGACCCTGAAAGGTTTTTCAACCATTTTCAGAGATTGGCCATGTCCATGAACTGGCCAAAGGAAGAGTGGGTGAAAATCCTACAGGGAAGACTTAGGGGTAAAGCACAAGATATTTTTATAAACATGCCTGACGACGAGTGTTTCGAATATGATAAAGTCAGGGAATGTATTTTGCGGGCATATGAAATTACTCCTGAAGCTCACCGCCAAGTTTATCGTAACCTTAGGCCTACTCACAACCAACCGCTCACTGAATTTGTGAATGATCAAATTCGATTGTTTGATAGATGGATTCGCTCGGCGAAAGCCGAAACATACGAGGCTCTCAGGAACTTTATTTTAATGGAGCATTTTATAGATGTTATGCCAGAGAACGTATCACAGTACATTAAAGGAAGGTAGAGTTAAATTCTAAAATAGGGGATTTGGCCAAGTTGGCAGAAAACTACCAATTGGCGGGCAAAAGGCCCAATACAAATAATTATACCCCACAGAGTAGCAAACCTTATACCCACAGCCAGTCCAGACCAGCTCATTCTAACCCTTTACCTAATGCACCTTCTGTTTCAGACATAACTAACCCTGTTAAAGTGTCTAGCCCAACGGCACCTAAAGGTGAACCGAAGGGTAATTCTGTTAGTAATGTCTCTTCTCCCCGACGTTTTTGTGGTCACTGTAATCGTCCAAACCACACTATTAGCCGTTGTTGGCAACTGCACCCTGAAAAAAGACCCAATGCTCTAGTTGTGACACAGGGCTTGAGGCTTTCAGAAGGGTTAGGGAGTAAGACCTCCAACCCACAGTGGTTGGACTTGCTTACCCCATTCCTATCGAAAGGGAGACTACTTTTGTCTGAGGGTTCTTCCTGGAAGGACGTGGTGATCTTCCGAGACACCGGTGCCATCCAGACTTTAATTTTAGAGAGTGCGTTGCAAGGTGCCAACACTCTCGACACTGGAGAGGTGGTACTGGTCGAGGGTGTCACTAGTGATACTCGGGCAGTACCCCTCCATAAGGTTACCCTGGAATCTGATTTCCACAAGGGTGTTTGTACAGTCGGAGTCACTTCATACCTACCTTTCCCTAATGTTGATGTAATAGTTGGTAATGATTTAGCAGGGGATAAGGTAGGGGACTCCAGACTGCCTATTATGTTGCCTACCCCTAAGGTTTGCCTGGATCCACCCGCCGCAGAGGATAATGTTGTGTACCCTGCGTGCGCGGTGACCAGGTCTATGGGACTTAAATGTAAGGGCAGCCCTGTGCTTGCCAAGGTGGTAAATCCCGAGGTCACGAGGAGCTTTCCGAGTGGTGAAAACCAAGTGGATCTTGCGGACACATTCATGGCCCGACTCGATGACGTGGCCGAGGACATTGTGGAGAGCCTGCCACCGCCATCTACAGAGAGTAGTGGGGAGGTGGAGGAGAACACTGTTGAGCCTCGGCCAATGGCATCTGACCCAGGCCTAGATGCCTCCTTGAGTGAGTTACAGAAAGCTGACCCCACTCTTGCAGATTGTCATGAAACAGCCGTCTCTATGGAGGAAATTGTAGACGCAGCAACTGGGTACTACTACAATGATCGGATTTTGATGAGAAAATGGAGACCACAGAGTGCTCCCTTGTCAAATGAGTGCGAGGTAGTCCACCAGGTTATGTTGCCGACCTGCTATAGAGAAAGAGTTTTGGCAGCTGCTCATGATGATCCTATGGGGGGACATCAAGGTATTAATATTACGTATCACAAAATTTTAAAGTATTTTTTCTGGCCCAAGCTGAAAAGCGATGTGGCAAAATTTTGTAATGCGTGTATTGTTTGTCAACTGGTTGGGAAACCAAACCAGACTCCACCTAAAGCTCCTCTAAGGCCTATTGTCGTGCCGGAGGAACCATTTTCTCATGTGGTAATGGACTGTGTTGGACCATTACCTAGAACTAAGTCTGGTAATATTTACCTAATCACGATGATGTGTATCACTACTCGTTACCCAGAGGCTTTTGCTGTAAGGAACATCCGAGCAAAAACTGTTGTTGCTCGTATGTTGCAATTTTTTTCCACTTTTGGACTGCCTCGGGTCGTGCAAACTGACAATGGTACTAATTTTAAGTCTGATGTTTTCGAGCAATTTTGTAAGGAACATGGAATAACTCATAAGGTTTCCAGCCCATACCATCCACAGAGTCAGGGGGTAATTGAACGTTTCCATCTAACTCTGAAGCAGATGTTGAAGACATCGTGCGAGAGTTCCCACACCTTCTGGGATGAGAATTTACCGTATGTTTTGTTTGTGGCTAGAGAGGGATTACAAAGTTCACTGGGTTGTTCTCCTTTTGAGTTAGTCTTTGGCCATAAAGTTCGTGGACCCTTGCAAATGTTACAGGAGAATCTGTTAGGGAACGTAACGTTAACCGAAGGTTCGGCTTTCTTTGCGCAACACCACCAGAGACTCAAGGACTGCAAGGCGGCTGCATTTAAGTATCTTGGCAAGGCCCAAGAGAAGATGAAAGAACGTAACGATGCTAAATCTAAGTTACGGGTATTTCAGCCTGGCGACCCTGTCCTGGTATTAAAGCCTCGACTAGGGAACACTATGTCCCACAAGTACGAAGGCCCCTTCATAGTGACAGAAAAGACTGGGGACCTCATGTACAAAGTGAGGCACTCTGACAAACGTAACCAGGTAATGCTCATACATGTAAATCGACTGAAGAAGTTCCAGGGCCCCAGGCCCATTGCACTAACCAATGTTTCCATTTCCAGTGAGAGAGGGGATGATTGTTCTGGGGACCCAACTAATCTCATTTTCAATAATTCTAGTTCTGTGAATGCTGTGGAGGAACTGTCCCATTTGCAGATGGCCCAACGTGAAGAGGTGCAGTCGTTGGTTG
Organism: Procambarus clarkii; assembly: GCF_040958095.1. Taxonomy (NCBI): domain Eukaryota; kingdom Metazoa; phylum Arthropoda; class Malacostraca; order Decapoda; family Cambaridae; genus Procambarus; species Procambarus clarkii. Next base: position 42,274,953 of record NC_091186.1, on the reverse strand, counting down.
ATGAATTCTCCAGTCTGTTCGGGGAGGTCCCGACCCAGACTGATGCCATTTGCCATGATGTCGAGTTGACGGACTACACTCCCATTCGCCTTCAACCCTATCGGATGAGTCCAGAAGAGAAGGCCATCGTACGGAAGGAGGTCGACTTCTTGCTCCAGCACGGCCTCATCCGGCCGAGCCAGGGCTCTTGGTGCTCGCCCTGCCTTTTGGTCCCCAAACCAGACGGCTCCTGGCGATTATGCACCGACTATCGGCAGCTCAACAAGGTGACCATTGTGGATGCCTATCCGCTGCCCCTCCTCGAGGACTGCATCGACGAGTTGGGAAATGCCAAGTACGTTTCGAAATTCGACCTCTCGAGGGGGTATTATCAAATCCCACTCACTGAACGTGCTAAACAGCTCACTGCGTTCGTGACACCCGAGGGTGTTTTTGAGTATCAAGTGTTACCGTTCGGCTTGCGTAATGCCCCTGCCACGTTCCAGAGACTCATGAACTCTCTACTCGCTAAGGTGCCAAATTGTCGGGCGTATTTAGATGATATCATGCTGTTTGACAGTAATTGGGCTGACCACATAGCTAGGTTACGCCAGTTGTTTGCCATCTTGAAAAGGGCAAATCTTACCTTAAATGCTAAAAAGTGTCATTTTGGCCAAGGCACAGTGACGTACCTCAGTTATGAAGTGGGCCAAGGAAAAGTGTTACCTCGGCAAGATAAAATCAATGCCATTCTTGAGTATCTAGTAATAAAGTCTAAAAAGGACGTTCAAAGATTTATCGGTATGTGTGCGTACTATCGACGTTTTTGTCAGAACTTTTCCAGTGTTGCCACTCCTCTCACAGACTTGTTGCGGAAAGCCGTTAAATTTAAGTGGTCATCAGACTGTGCAGAGGCATTTAAAAATTTGAAATTGATCTTAGCTTCCGCCCCAGTGCTTGCTAGTCCAAGGTTCGACCGACCGTTTAAAATTCATGTTGACGCGTCTGACTCGGGTGCTGGTGCAGTGTTGTTGCAAACTGGGGATGATCAGGTGGAACACCCAGTATATTATTACTCTGTGAAATTCGACAAGGCGCAACGCAATTATTCAGTGGTAGAAAAACAGGCGTTGGCGCTAGTGTTAACATGTAAAAAGTTCGAAGTTTACCTCACAGGTAATATAGTGGAAGTGTACACGGACCATAACCCACTAGTCTTCCTGACTCAGATGAAGGGTAAGAATAAACGCATCCTCAGGTGGGCGTTGTACCTACAGGACTTCAATCTTTCCATTACCCACCTACCGGGCAGACTCAACGTGATAGCCGACGCTCTGTCCCGGTTGCCTGAATAACATTCATCTGAGCCACAGAAAGCCATTTACCAACCGTCATGCTTTAGTTAATTTTTTTTAGGTTCTCCTGTGACATTAAATATTCCGTGTCCAATTTATTTACTTCCCTGTTCTTTTATTTTTGTTGTGTATGTTTTTTTTCTTTCAGAGAACTCCTTTGTATTTTTTTTGCAGAGAAATTGCTTTTGATTGATTTTTTGTTTTTGTCATATGTTTTTCTTTTTGTTCTCTGTATACTCTTACAAAAAAATATGACTACTATTCTAGTAGTCACATTTTTTTTTTCTCTGAAGGGGGGAGGAGTGTTACGACCCTGGGTTCTCCAGTGGAAACCAGAGGTCAAAATTGAGCTATTAAACTTCCTGGTAGTACAGTTGGGCATCTAGAATAGCAATTGTTTGTATCTTCCCTGCCAGACGTAAGACTATTATTGTTTCTCAAAGAGCATTTAAAGACTGAGCTGGGGGTTGATTATTAAATAATAACATAGGCACCAACTTTGCTTACTAATACTTTCTAATCAATCATAAAGTAACAATACATTGCATAGGGGAAGATCTTTAATGTGCTTAGCTGCACGATCAATTGGGCTCCTTCCGGCACCACGACATGAGGGAGGCAGCTGGTGGGTAGCTCGGCCTTCTTTTGGCTGGTGTCGTGCGGATAAGATCTACTCTGTGGCTGCCCCCTACTCTTCTCCCTTCTCCTCTTACTTATTTCCCTTACCTGAAGTTCCTGTATCCTTAAGCTAAGTACGGGGCATTATAGGGAGTGCACCTACTCTGGTAGTAACTATTGGTGAGACCTGGGGTTAGTATTTGCCAGTGTTTTGTTTACCCTAAGTGTTGTGTTTGTATTAGGGTACCACATGGTCTCACTACCCTAAGCTGCATCCAGCTTCAGTGCTTATCCAGTAGTACTTTACCCTAGCTTGTTATTAGTGTAAACCTTGTATCCTGCCTATGTGGACCAAGGCTTTTAACGTAAGATAGTGTGGTAAAGTTATTATTATTATTGTTATTGGCGTGAGTGTATATGGGGGGGTTGTTAAGGGGTTAATAAATAAGTACATGAATTACAGAGTATCTCTTCTTCCAAGGTGGGAGCGCAGTGATCAACCCTTAGACTAACATATATGGTCTTGTAGCAAGTTATTACTACTGTGGATAGTTTATTTTGGGGGCCGGGCCTTTTAGCTCTCCCATATTTGATACTCTTGTCTTCTAACTACCTTTACCCCTTAATAGTACCAGTACCCCATAGAAGCCCCACTCATATCAGTTGTAACAAGTACCTAGGAGGTTCTCTTCAATGGTATCTAAGATAATTAAAAGAACCCAAGCAAACCACTGTGGAAATGTGCAGGACAAACATATCAATTGAGATATATACAAGAGTTGATACATTCTTGTACAGCCACTAGTACGCGTAGCGTTTCGGGCAAGTCCTTAATCCTATGGTCCCTGGAATACGATCCCCTGCCGCGAAGAATCGTTTTTTCATCCACGTACACATTTTACTGTTGCGTTAAACAGAGGCTACAGTTAAGGAATTGCGCCCAGTAAATCCTCCCCGGCCAGGATACGAACCCATGACATAGCGCTCGCGGAACGCCAGGCGAGTGTCTTACCACTACACCACGGAGACTGATAAATTGTGACACTAGCTCTCCACATATGGCATTTGCTTAATTTAGAAACTGTACTTGTGGTCGGTCTCGAACCCACGTTGTTGATGTGACGATGTGTTATGAATTTTGTGGCTAGCTCCTCAAGATTGTAACTTGCTTAGATAAATAAATTGTGTGTTCAGTCCCTGAACCCATTATGTGATAAATTAACTAAACTAAAAACTATAGTCTGGCGACGAAACCTGAACTGCATAATGTAAATAGGAATTAACCAGAAAAAGATATAGGTGAAGAATAACACCAGGTAACTGCGTTAATTACAATATCAAGATCAAACTAACATTGATTTTCAAAGGTTGTATATTTTCCATCAATGGAGAGCATCAGCCAAGAAGCCTTCTTTAAAATATGAATATCTTTCCTCACCCAATAAGATCTAATCTCTGAATAAAACGCAAAAAACGACTTGATTGTAACCTATCCACCGCTGCCCATTGGATGGGGGAGAGGGGGTTATGTGTAGGATAAACATATCAATTGTGACACTAGCCCTCCATATATGTCAGTTGCTTAAATTATAAACTGTACTTGTGGTCGGTCTCGAGCCCATTGTTGATGTGACAATGTGCATTGACTTTTGTAACTAGCTTATCAAGATTATAACTTGCTTGGCTATATGAATTGTGGGGCTCAGTCCCTGAGCCCATTATGTGCCTCTGTAACACTCCACTATCGCCCATAGGATGGGTATGGGGTGCATAATAAATGAACTAAACTAAGCTCTGCCTTTTTGGTAACGGATACAATTATCAGCTTTATTTGTGAATCTCAATTAATTAAACAATATATCACAGAGCCTGTAGGGTTCGGAGAGATGAGCGAAGAGACATGGGAGATTAAATGGGATTCTTGTAATGTTATTTGTCTATTTGTACTCACTGAATTTGTGCGCCCCTTGAGGGATTTGAAGTAGAGGGGGGTAGAAATAGCCTAAGCTACTCTATCCCTTTGAGATGTATTTATTGCTTATCTCAATAAACATACTTGAACTTGAACTTGACATGGGAGACTTTACATAAGTACAGTACATGGTAGTTTAAGTAGCGAACGCATGTCAACGAATAACGAGTATATATAACAAAACTATTGTCCTATGAAGTCGATTTAACTTCCAAACATATATTTTTTTAATAAATGTTAAATGTTTTCTGGCTAGTTATGTTAGATTTTATTAAAAATACGTATTCTACTTGTTAACATTATAATTTAAATTTGTGATAATTTGTGCAGAGAAGTGCGACAACTGGATATGCCAACAAACACTTTCCAAACAACGATATATCTTGGATAAGTCGCTCCACAACATTGACGCTTGGACCGTCGACTTCCTTTGATGCTACTTATTTACTTATTTCATAATGAAATTATATTAGTTTGGAGTAAATATATGTTTTCTCATGTTCTGCATTCAGCACCCACATTATAGTAAATATACCATATTACTTCATTACTTAAATAATGCTAGGAGGGTTTGAGTAGCTTTAGGTCTTTAGTGGACAGAATCTCCAATAGATGGGGCGAGAGTCGCTCCCTCTCTCTCGCCCGAGCAAGAGTCGAAACTTAATTTAAAATTGATATATCTTTGTTCTCGAACATGATATATTTCATTTGGTGAAATCATAATAATGTTCATATCTCGGTCTTTCTGGAGGCATATAAGATTTTAGGCTTTATTAGCGTATCTTTGTTAATTATACAATATATCGGCAAGTGCGTAGGCGTCTGCACTCCATGCCCGACAAGCTACTGAGCGCTACTATAAAAACATATGTATCTTCACTTGAGCTATAAATATGTCTATTGTAATGTATTTACAATGAAGCTCTTATTTCTATCTTGCTTAAGACATAAAACATTTGTGTTTATTAACGAATTTACGTGAAATAAACATTGATCTGAGAGAGAGTTGCTCTGTCGTTCAGTCTGTACGGGGTGGGAGCTCCGTAATTTTTAAAATACATGTATCTTCATTAGAACTTAAAATATGTCTATGGTAAAGTGTTTAAAGTGAAGCTTATATGTCTGCCTTTCTTGAGACATATAAAACATATATGTTTATTAACGAATTCACTTGAAATAAACATTGTTCTGAGAGAGAGTTGCTCGGTCGATCAATCTGTCCGGGGTTAAAGCTCGGCTATTATAAAAGTACACGTATCTTCGCTTTAAATTTAAATATGCCCATGGTAAGGTATTTAGAATGAAGCTTATATTTATATCTTTCTTGTGACATATAAAACTCTTACGTTTATTAATTAATCTGTGTGAAATAGGCATGGTTCTGAGATGAATGCTGCGGTTTTCGAGCTCGACGAGCAATGAAAACTGCCCCTTTTATAAAACTTCAAATATTTTCGGTTTTACTTAAAATATTTGTCTGGTAGAGGTTTAACATATAGTTCGCTTTTTTGTCTTTCTTCTGACTAATAAATAATTTTGGTTTAATAAGTCATCAAGATGTTTTCAACAATATTTCACATGTATTTCATGTGAACAATGTATTTCAACAATACAATACAACAAATACACACATTGGTACATTATTGCAAAGGCACTATACTATATATATATATATATATATATATATATATATATATATATATATATATATATATATATATATATATATATATATATATATATATATATATATATATATATAAATTGTTGCAAGTCGAGCAACAAATATTTTACATTGAACAACAAATGAGATTGGAAAAGCAGTATTGCCACCTCTGCTATACAGAAAAAAATAGACCCCAGACACACCCTATGGGTAGTAATGGACCCCCACACCGACACTATGAGGGGTAGTGGACCCCATAATAACACTATGGGCGGTAGTGGGCACTATACAAACACTATGGGCGGTAGTTGACTTCATAGCGACCCTGTGGGCGCCAGTGGACCCCATACCGACCCTGTGGGCGGCAGTGGACCCCTACCGACCCTGTCGACGCCCTACCGACCCTTTCGACACCCTACCGACCCTGTCGACGCCCTACCGACCCTGTGGGCGGTAGTGGACCCCATACCGACCCTGTGGGTGGCAGTGGACCCCATACCGACCCTGTGGGCGGTAGTGAACCCCCTACCGACCCTGTGGGCGGCAGTTGACCCCCTACCAACCCTGTGGGCGGTAGTTTATTTATTTTTTATTTATTTATTTATATATATACTCTTTACCGACCCTGTGGGCGGCAGTGGACTCTATATACTAATCCTGTGGGCGATACTGGACCCGATACTCATCCTGTGAGCGGCAATGGACACCATACACATCCAGTGGGTGTTATTGGACCCCATACTTATTCTGTGGGTGGTTGGAGCCCCATACCCATCCTGTGGGTGATAGTGGACGCCATACTCATCCTGTGGGTGGTATTGGACCCCATACCCATCCTGTGGGTGGTTATGAGCCCCATACCCATCCTGTCGGTGGTAGTGGATGCCATACACATCCAGTGGATGGTATTGGACCCCATTCCCTTCCTGTGGGTGGAAGTGATCCCCAAGTTTGCAGTAGTTTACCCCATAAACATTCCAACATAACATCGTTTTCTGTTAGCGTTCCTACAAAACATTCTGTAAAGATTTTTAAAGCGCAAACTATGGTATATAATATTGATTGGTGAAGGACTGTTATTCTATGTAATAATTTTTAGTGCTTATTATAATTTACTAAGAACAACTAATATTTCTCAAAACAAAACTACGAGCCTTCAATAGGAAGTAGCTGATCTGTAATATTCTAAGAGCATGGACAATAGTAGGTAAATTTCACAACCCATGTGGGACCTGAAAACTACAATTTTCCTTATAATTGAACCAATCACGAATATTCTGCTATCTACGTTGACGGACGGGTACTGTGACACGTAAGTTGGTACGTGAGGAAGAGTTTGGGCCTTGGTAAAAAAGGTAACTGGAAATATATCACATATGTACTTTTCAACATATTGACTTTAAGCATTAAGTCATATATGTGCTGTCTTTTGTGAGAACGGGTTGTAGCTCTTGTCAATATGGCTTCAGACCCAAAAAAAGCACTAACGATGCACTTATTAGTATGATTAACTTAATTCACGCAGCTCTTGATAAAAAGGAGTTTCCTGTTGGGTTATTTGTGGACCTGCGTAAGGCTTTTGACACTCAACCATCAAAACCTTCTTCTTAAATTACATCATTATGGAGTCAGAGGACACTCCCTGCAATACCTCAAATCTTATCTTACTGACAGGCTCCAGTATGTTTCTGTGAATAATACAATTTCTCCCACCCTACCCATCAACATTGGTGTTCCTCAGGGCAGCATACTTGGCCCTCTCCTTTTTCTCATCTACATTAATGACCTTCCAAATGCCTCCCAACACCTCAAACCAATTCTATTTGCTGACGACACAACCTTCATTTACTCCAGTCCTGACCCCCTTGCTCTAAATGCCACAGTAAATACTGAGCTAGAGAAAGTCCATCTTTGGCTAACCGCCAACAAACTCACCCTTAACATTGACAAAACGTTTTATATTCTGTTTGGCAATAAATCCTCTAATCAGATAAATCTCAAAATAAACAATACCCAAATTTGTAACAAATTAGATGGCAAATTCCTTGGCGTTCTCATCGACCACAAGCTGAATTTCCAGGGTCACATTCTAAATATATCAAAAAAAGTTTCAAAAACTGTTGGCATTCTTTCTAAGATCAGATATTATGTACCCCGCCCTGCCCTGGTTACTCTCTATTACTCCCTCATCTATCCATACCTCAACTATGGTATTTGTGCTTGGGGTTCTACTACCCAAAATCATTTACGTCCTCTTATTACCCAACACAAAGCTGCTATTAGGACAATATCCAACTCTGGCCCCAGACATCACTCGGTACCCTTACTCAAATCTCTGAATATGTTAGATATTAAGTCACTGCACATTCTCTCTTGTGTATTATACATATATAAAACGCTGAACTGTAATGCCAATCCTGACCTCAAAAGCTTCATTGAAGGTTGTAACAGAACCCATGAGCACCACACCAGAAACAAATACAGTTTTGATATTCCTAGAGTACGACTTAATCAAACTAGAAATGCTCTACAAATCAAGGGACCCAGAATGTGGAATGACCTTCCCAACCATGTTAAAGACTGTACCTCTCTCAACCAGTTTAAGATAAAAACTAAACACTACCTAATAAATTCCCTGTAACCTACCTCACTCCTCTATTGTCAACCCATGTCTGTAATTTTTTTTTTTTTTTTTTTTTAATCAACACTGTTTGTTAACCTATTGTATTTGTGCTGCTTTTTCAGTCATGTTCCCCCTTTTTTTTTATCTTTATTTGTATTTGTTCTCAACACTTTTTATTCTTTATGCTCAATTAGTATTAAGTTCTAGATATTAATGTTTTTCTTGCCCGAAACGCATTGCGTAATAGTGGCTTTAGGCATTGTATGTACTAGCTCTATCTATATATCAATCCATTAATGTAACATCACTTGTATGTATGTACCTTACCTGAATAAACATATTTATTTATTATTTATTTATTTATTTATATTGACTTTAAGCATTAAGTCATATATGTGCTGTCTTGTGTGAGAACAGGTTGTGTTCCTAGATGCAAACCCTGATCTGAAACTTTCCTCTGACAAATGTAATAGAACCCATTATTACCACACCAGAAATAAACATCTTTGATATCCCCAGAGTCAAACTACCTCTGTATAAGCACTCTATTGAAATAATGGGACATAGTCTATAGAACTCACTCCCTAACGAATTAAAAAGCTGTCCATCCTACCGCTTATTTAAAAGTAACACCAAAAGTACCTAATTTGATCTTCATAATTTTCTACCTAATACTTCACACTCGCACTGTATCGTGTGCTGCCCCAAAATGATTCTAAGCCTTATAACCTCACCGTTGTAATCACTGCCATTAACATATATCATTGTTATGTTGAACGCAAGTTTTACTACAATGTACCTAGAAATAATCCTCAAATTTTACTAAAATGTACCTACTAATTTTCTTAAAAATTTCTTACAATGTTCCTGTTAACTTTTCTCAATTTTACTACAATTTACCTACTTAAACACTTTCGCGTTTCGGGCAGGCGCGTGGTTGACATAGGGGTCATGTGCCTCGGCGTGCGGGTAAGCGCGCGGTGACACCCATTTGTGTATACTCGTTCCAGCTTTCTCGCCTTAATTCTCGTACTACGTCGCTCGTTTTGGTATCATTGTGTTGGCAATTAAATTCCCTACAGATGTGTATGAATATAATGTACAAAAGGCTGGAGTGCCTTCCCGCAGAAAAGCCTAAAGTTACCCGTGAACGAGCACCAATTTGTACACTGCAACCTAATGTGTATACTCGTTCAATTTGATAACATCAAATTTCGTGTTACGTCTTTCATTTTGGTATCAAATTGCTCGCAATAAAAAGGCGCGCATTTTAAAACTAGTCCCAAGATAATAGGACAATAAATAGAATTTTAACAAATATTTTAATATTTTGACCAAAAGCCTATTTATAATCTTTTAAGAGTTCGGACATAAAGTTTCATGTTATATCTTTCATTTTGGTATCAAATTGTGTGCAATCTAAAGGCGCATATTTTAAAACCACTACCAGATTGATCTGATAAAATTTAAATTTTTAACAAATATTTTAATGAGTGATTCAGTGCTGCGTCGTTGGAACCTATTCAGTAGAAGATTGAGTGACAAGATAGTCAGTCAGTGGAACCCGAAAGTGTTTTAAAATTATCTGATTAAGGACCTGCCCTAAATGCTGTGTGTGTTAGTGGCTTTACAAGAATGTAAAAACATCAATGCTATGTACTCTCATAAACCCATTGCACCTTCTTGTATATATATAAATAAATAAACTCCTGTGTATATAAATAAAATTAAAAAGTCAGTTTTGGGAAAGATCAGTAACCAAAGAAAATGCAAGGAGCAAGATGGCGGGGAAGCGAGCGAGTGACGTCATCACAACAAAAGCAAGCTGCTACACGATGTGTAGACGACGACCCGTGAGATAATACTGCCACGCCTCAACTGATAGCAATGTCGCCATTTAATCACCAACAACAAGATAACAACTCTGATAAGAACTGCAGCTACCATCATGAAGAAGATAACACTGATGCTCCTCACTGTCTTAGAGACGGTCACCTGTGACCACAATACCCGCGAAATTGTCCCTCCCACAGTACTCTCAGGACACTTATGGCAGTGTAAGTGTGTGGTGAGGCCACACCACTGAAGACATTGAGGATATACCACGAGGGAGAGACAAAACTGTTGAAGGAAGGAGTCACTGGCTCCACCTGACCACCTTGTTCCTCGCACTCTCATCATCCTCCGTAAGTACTTGAGCACTTTCTGCTCCACCATTGTCTTACACCTCAACATGCAATTGTTGGGGGGTGGAAATAGGCCTATACAATTGTTGAGGGTGTGGACATGGGCCTAAGGAATTGTTGGGGTGAATTATATATTCAGGTTTGGATATAGGCCTATTGAATTGTTCGGTTGGGGACTGGCCTAGAGAATTGTTGAGGGTGTGGACGTGGGCCTATGAAATTGTTAGGGTGAATTATATGCCTATGGCATTGTTGGGGTGTGAACATTAGCCTATATAATCTATATAAATAAAAATGGAAATGTTCGTTTGTTAAAAATCGCTAATATCCGAAAGTTCTTCACTGATTGCTTTGAAATTTTCACACAATGTTCAGTTTGCATACGAGCAGGTATTTATATACATACTATATTGATATCACGCCTTTGACGGATTTTTTTTTTAAACTGTTTTTCATGTGAGAAATCTTCTAAACCTCTTTACCGATTGCTTTGAAATTTTGATACAACGTGGCATTTGAATAGGCAGGTGTTTTTATATACCTACTATATACATGCCTCACCTGTGACAGGAAAGAACATTCTTATTTTGAAAAACAGTGCCATCTGTTGGATGTAGGAGCAATATACGCTGTAATCTCCCAAAGTTCTTCACCAATTGCTTTGAAATTCTGATACAACGTTCCATTCGAATATGCGCATGTTTTTATATACCGTTTATATAGATACCACACCTATGACAGGTAAAATCATTTTTTTTTTTTTGTAAGAAACAGCGCCATCTGTTGCACGTAAGACCAGCACACGCTATACTAAACATGTTACAATTCCATTTCAATGTTTCCAGTTGCAGTGACAAATTGAATTTTCATGGATTTCGATTTTAATTTTGATTTAATTATTTTGTGTGACATTGCATTGGAATTGAGCTGTGTTTTTTCCCATACCATTCATTTCGTGAGTGTAGGTATAGATGCCACACCTGTGACAGGTAAAAACATTTTTTTTAAACAGCGCCATCTATTGAATGTAAGAGCAATCGAAGCTATACTAAATATATTTCCAATTCAATGTTTTTGATTTCATTGATAAATTGAATTTTCATAGTTTTCGATTTATTTTCATTTTGACTTAATTATTCTGTGTGACATTGCTTTGAAATTAAGCTGTGTTGTTTACCATACCGTTAATTTCATGAGAATAGTTTATTTTTTTTTTATTTTTCATTGTTTTTCTTTTCATTTGTTAACTGTTTTTCTTATATTTCAGTGAAGGGAACATCAGACCATTTGATGTTCCCAATTTTTTTATGAGAACATCAGATCATTTGAGAATGCATCGGACGAGGGAAGAGGGAATGGTAGGGAGGACAAGGGTACAGTGGAATGGGGAATTGATAGGAGGAGGACGGGGACGCTGGAGTGGGGAATGGTGGGGAGGACAAAGGGATCGGGGAGGGAGGAATGGTGGGGAGGACTAGGGGATCGGGGAGTTGGGAAGACGAGGGGACAGGGGGAAGGGGAGGGAATGGTGGGGAGGCCCGGGTAAACGGGAAAAGGTTACTGTGGCTCAGCAACGCACATGTGTTGCTGAGCCACAGCAACGCGTGGCCGGGTACAGCTAGTGTGTGTATATATATATATATATATATATATATATATATATATATATATATATATATATATATATATATATATATGCATGCAATGTAATAACAACAAAAACACTTATTTTCCTATGAATACGGGTATAATAATTGTATCACTAATATGCAGACACACAATATTGTGTAGTATACAAATGGTCCACACACACAAATGGTCTTATTTAAATGTATTAATTTACACACTGTTGTTGTCAGATTGCTGGTAATAATAACACTGTGCTGAGAATTAGTAATGTGTGTAGTGTCTTGTGACTCCTTTTGTTTCATCTCCTGGCACAGTCTGCTGCTGGCACAGTCTGCTGCTGGCACAGTCTGCTGCTGGCACAGTCTGCTGCTGGCACAGTCTGCTGCTGGCACAGTCTGCTGGCACAGTTTGCTGGCACAGTCTGCTGCTACAATCTGCTGGGACAGTCTGCTGGCACAGTTTGCTGGTACAGTCTGCTGGCACAGTCTGCTGCTGGCACAGTCTGCTGCTTGCACAGTCTGCTGGCACAGTTTGCTGGCACAGTCTGCTGCTACAATCTGCTGGGACAGTCTGCTGGCACAGTTTGCTGGTACAGTCTGCTGGCACAGTCTGCTGGTACACTATGCTGGCACAGTCTGCTGGTACACTATGCTGGCACAGTCTGCTGGTACACTATGCTTGCACAGTCTGCTGGTACACTATGCTGGCACAGTCTGCTGGTACACTATGCTGGCACAGTCTGCTGGTACAGTCTGCTGGGACACTCTGCTGCTGGCACATTCTGCTAGTACATTATGCTGGTACAATCTGCTGGTACATTAAGCTGGCACAGTCTGCTGGCACCGTCTGCTGACACAGTCTGCTGCCACAGTCTGCTGGCAAAGTCTGCTAGTACAGTCTGCTGTCACAGTCTGCTAGCACCGTCTGCTGACACAGTCTGCTGCCACAGTCTGCTGACACAGTGTACTGGCACAGTCTGCTGGCATAGTCTGCTGGCACCTTTTGCTGACACAGTCTGCTGCCACAGTCTGCTGACACAGTGTACTGGCACAGTCTGCTGGCACTGTTTACTGGCAAAGTCTGCTGGCACAGTCTACTGGCACAGTCTGCTGGCAAAGTCTGTTGGTACAGTTTGCTGGCACAGTCTACTGGTACAGTCTGCTGGTAAAGTTTGCTGGCAGAGTCTGCTGTCATAGTCTACTGGCACAGTCTGCTGGCGCAGTCTGATGCTGGCACAGTCTGCTGCTGGCCAAGTCTGCTAACACAGTCTGTTGCTGGAAAAGTCTGCTGCTACAGTCTGCTGGCACAGTCTGCTGGCGGAATCTACTGGCACAGTCTGCTGGTACAGTATGCGGGTAAAGTCTTCTAGTACAGTCTGCTGGTACAGTCTGCTGTCACAGTCTGCTGGTGCATTTTGCTGGCACAGTCTGCTGGCAAAGTCTGCTAGTACAGTGTGCTGGCATAGTATACTGGCACTGTCTGCTGGTACAATCTGCTGGCATAGTCTACTGGCACAGTCTGCTGGCACAGTCTGCTGGCAAAGTCTGCTAGTACAGTCTGCTGGTACAGTCTGCTGGCACTGTTTACTGGCAAAGTCTGCTGGCACAGTATGCTGGTAAAGTCTGCTAGTACAGTCTGCTGGCATAGTATACTGGCACTGTCTGCTGGTACAATCTGCTGGCATAGTCTACTGGCACAGTATGCTGGCACAGTCTGCTGGCAAAGTCTGCTAGTACAGTCTGCTGGTACAGTCTGCTGGCACTGTTTACTGGCAAAGTCTGCTGGCACAGTCTGCTGGTAAAGTCTGCTAGTACAGTCTGCTGGCATAGTATACTGGCACTGTCTGCTGGCATAGTCTACTGGCACAGTCTGCTGGCACCGTCTGCTGTTGGCACAGTCTACGGGTACAGTCTGCTGGCACAGTTTGCTGGCACAATCTGCTGGTAAAGTCTGCTAGTACAGTCTACTGGCATAGTATACTGGCACTGTCTGCTGGTACAATCTGCTGGCATAGTCTACTGGCACAGTCTGCTGTTACCGTCTGCTGTTGGCACAGTCTACGGGTACAGTCTGCTGGCACAGTTTGCTAGCACATTCTACTGGCACAGTCTGCTGGCAGAGTCTGCTGGTACAGTTTGCTAGCACAGTCTGCTGGTACATTATGCTGGCACAGCCTGCTGGCACATTCTACTCGCACACTATGCTGGCACAGTCTGCTGGCACAGTCTGCTGGTACATTATGCTGGCACAGTCTGCTAGCACAATTTGCTGGTACAGTCTGCTGGCACCGTCTGTTGTTGGCACAGTCTGCTGGTACATTATGCTGGCACAGTCTGCTGGCACAGTCTGCTGGTACAGTCTACTGGTACAGTCTGCTGGTACATTATGCTGGCAAAGTCTGCTGGCACAGTCTGCTGGCACAATCTGCTGGCAAAGTCTGCTAGTACAGTCTGCTGGCACAGACTACTGGCACAGTCTGCTGACAGAGTCTGCTCTCACAGTCTACTGCTGGCACAGTTGGCTGGCACAGTCTGCTGGCACTGTCTGCTGCTTGCACAGTCTGCTGGTACATTATGCTGGCACAGTCTGCTGGCACAGTCTGCTTGTACATTATGCTGGCACAGTCTGCTGGCACAGTCTGCTGGTACATTATGCTGGCACAGTCTGCTGGCACAGTCTGCTGGCACTGTCTGCTGCTTGCACAGTCTGCTGGTACATTATGCTGGCACAGTCTGCTAGTACAGTCTGCTGGCACAGTCTGCTGGCACAGTCTGCTGGCACATTATGCTGGCAAAGTCTGCTGGCACAGTCTGCTGGCACAGTCTGCTGGCACAATCTGCTGGCAAAGTCTGCTAGTACATTCTGCTGGCACAGACTACTGGCACAGTCTGCTGACAGAGTCTGCTCTCACAGTCTACTGCTGGCACAGTCTGCTGGTACTGTCTGCTGCTTGCACAGTCTGCTGGTACATTGTGCTGGCACAGTCTGCTGGCACAGTCTGCTGGCACTGTCTGCTGCTTGCACAGTCTGCTGGTACATTATGCTGGCACAGTCTGCTAGTACAGTCTGCTGGCACCGTCTGCTGGCACATTATGCTGGCAAAGTCTGCTGGTACATTATGCTGGCACAGTCTGCTGGCACAGTCTGCTGGCACTGTCTGCTGCTTGCACAGTCTGCTGGTACATTATGCTGGCACAGTCTGCTAGTACAGTCTGCTGGCACCGTCTGCTGGCACATTATGCTGGCAAAGTCTGCTGGCACAGTCTGCTGGCACAATCTGCTGGCAAAGTCTGTTAGTACAGTCTGCTGGCACCGTCTGCTGGCACAGTCTGCTGGCACATTATGCTGGCAAAGTCTGCTGGCACAATCTGCTGGCAAAGTCTGCTAGTACAGTCTGCTGGCACAGTCTGCTGGCACATTATGCTGGCACAGTCTGCTGGCACAGTCTGCTGGCACAGTCTGCTGGTACAGTTTGCTGGCACATTCTACTCGCACAGTCTGCTGGCACATTATGCTGGCACAGTCTGCTGGCAGAGTCTGCTGGTACAGTTTGCTAGCACAGTCTGCTGGTACATTATGCTGGCACAGTCTGCTGGAACAGTCTGCTGGTACATTATGCTGGCACAGTCTGCTGGAACAGTCTGCTGGTACATTATGCTGGCACAGTCTGCTGGCACAGTTTGCTGGTACAGTCTGCTGGCACAGTCTGCTGGTACAGTCTGCTGGCACAGCCTGCTGTTGGCACAGTCTGCTGGTAGTCTGCTGGTACAGTCTGCTGGCACAGCCTGCTGGTAGTCTGCTGGCACAGCCTGCTGGCACAGTCTGCTGGTACAGTCTGCTGGCACAGCCTGCTGCTGGCACAGTCTGCTGGTACAGTCTGCTGGCACAGCCTGCTGCTGGCACAGTCTGCTGGTACAGTCTGCTGGCACAGCCTGCTGCTGGCACAGTCTGCTGGCACAGCCTGCTGGTAGTCTGCTGGTACAGTCTGCTGGCACAGTCTGCTGGCACAGCCTGCTGGTACAGTCTGCTGGCACAGTCTGCTGGCACAGCCTGCTGCTGGCACAGTCTGCTGGTACAGTCTGCTGGCACAGCCTGCTGCTGGCACAGTCTGCTGGTACAGTCTGCTGGCACAGCCTGCTGGTACAGTCTGCTGGTACAGTCTGCTGGCACAGTCTACTGGCACAGTCTGCTGGTAGTCTGCTGGCACAGCCTGCTGCTGGCACAGTCTGCTGGTACAGTCTGCTGGCACAGCCTGCTGCTGGCATAGTCTGCTGGTACAGTCTGCTGGCACAGTCTGCTGGCACAGCCTGCTGGTACAGTCTGCTGGTACAGTCTGCTGGCACAGTCTACTGGCACAGTCTGCTGGTAGTCTGCTAGTAGTCTGCTGGCACAGCCTGCTGTTGGTACAGTCTGCTGGCACAGTCTGCTGGTACAGTCTGCTGGTACAGTCTGCTGGCACAGGTAGTGTGTGTGGTTGACTGTCTTTACCACACCAACCACAACAGCTTGGTGGTTCATAATCGTGGAAGCCAATATTCATAGTTGTATAAAAATTGTGTATGCAGTATAATAACACCAAAAATAACAGGTTGTATTTTTCCAAGTAAATAATATAGATGCATATTATTAACATAAATATATATGAGGATTCCGATGTTCTACATATTTTACCATATAAATTACTCAAAACACACACTATTGAATAACTTTAGTGCAAAAAAATGAGAAAAACTTATCAGAAATATTGAAAAAATATGTAAAAAACTAGGATCGGGAAGGTTTTGCTTCTTCCCATATTCTTGGAATGTCTGTCGTCTTCCGGTCCCTTCTGGGGCTTGACGGTCCTTCTCCAAGCTTCTCGTTTTTCGGCCCTGTTTCTTTCTTTCGTGTTTGTCTCTTATCTCCGTGCACTGTCCTGCGCTGCGCAGGGTTGCCAGATTGGGGTCCTTGGAGCCCAGTTGGGCTCTTTGTAGCCCAAATGGGATGCTGTGCTATGTTTCTTCTCGGTCCTTTCCTGCTCTTTTCAACTATGGTTAGCGGCTGCCCTGTGTACTCTCATATGGGATTCGGTTGTTAACAACACTATTTTGTCTATTTTTGTAGTCAATTCGTGGTTTCTTTCTTTAGCTCGCGACTTCTGGCATCCCTGCTGCGCATGCGCCGTGGTTGTTTGTTTTGATACGGGCAGTGTGTACGTGAGCTGGGATTTTGTGTCCCTTTTCTCTCCGATGCTTCGGCGCTCGTTCCTCTCCATTCTCCAGTCCGTGCCCCGTAGTTCCTGCGGGTGTTCTGGATTGCTGCTATTGGGAGGACGCTGGGTTTTCCCTGCATATGGGTGTCGGGCTCTTCCTTCGCCTCTACCCCTGTTCTTCTCCTGCATGTGCGGTTTTGCCTTCTTCCACTGGCGGTGCTCCCGGAATTTTCTCGGCTATGTTGTGTCGTGACACGTTCGTGCCTACGTTCTGTAGGTGAGTTCATGCGGTCTGGCTTCTCTTCGGCCAGGTGCTGGTTAGTGATTTTTTGATACGAATATACGAACATCAGAACACAGGTGACTGCAGCTGGCCTAATAGGCCATACGAGGCAGCTCCTATTTATACCCATCCAGTCCCACTCTTGTGCATGTCCAGCCCATGCTTGAGTTCAGATAGGGGGCCCTACTTCCACCACGTTTCGAGGTACAATGGTGGGGGTTATATGTTATGGGGGTAAGTGTTCCTGTCTGGATGTTCTGAGGTGACATTTTGCAGCAGTTTTCATGTTGTGGATGTGTGTTGGGGATTGGGTATGGATTTTTGTTTGGCCCTTCTGTGCTTCTTCCTGGGGCCTTAATTGTTCTTCTGGTTTAATTGTTGCAAGGAGGGTCATGGCCCCGTTTTTCATGGTCTTATCTGGGTCACTCTTTCCTTGCACGTCTTGCAGTGCCTGGCTTAGACCTTCCATATACATTGGATTTTCTGTACGGTACTTACCTAGTTGTACTTTCCTAGTTGTGTTGCAGGAGTTGGGCTCTGGCTTTTTGGTCCCGCTTCTCACCTGTCATTTGCTCATGTGCAGGTTCCTGGGCCTGCTTGACTCTATCATATCTGCGCTTGAAGCTGTGTGTGGTGTCATCCTTTACCACATCGCTTCCTCATGCGTTCCGCTTGTCTACTACTGACACTGCAATACTTCTTTCCCATGTCTCTTTGGCTCGTTTGGGTTATCCTTCCACCAGTGTCCCTTGGTGCGTGTGCCCCTGGGGTCCCGTAGTCGGTCTTTCTCTTCCTTATCGCTTCCTTTGGGAATCGTCGATGTGGGTGATCATATCCTCGTAGCTCATACTCTTTGGTTCGGGTACTGGTCTGTTGGCGTACCTTTGCACCTTTTTTTCCTTTTCGTCTTGTGTTGGGACGTGTCAGACACCTGTGTTGTTGGCGTGGCTTGTTGGGACATGACCAGCGGCTCTGTGTGTTGTTGGTCGTGTCCCTTTCATTCCTGTTTTGCTCCTTGTCTTCTTCGTTCCTCATCTTCCTTCAATGCTCATGTCCCTGGCCGTTGGTGCTGGGGCTTTTCTTCTGATCTTGTGTTTTTCCGTTTTCTCCTCTTATCCTACACATGGTTGTGTTTTGTTTGTGCCTTTTGGCTCTCCTATTGCCTCCTATTTCGGTTCCTGGTTACCTGACTTACCCAGCCTGTTGGCGTTTTCACGTTCTCTCGGTTTCCCTTCTCTAGTTTTGCAAGTCGGAACTGTCGTCTCCGATCTCCTGGCGGGCTCGCGGGAGTTGGGGTGTCTTCTGTATGGCGGATGTTCCATCTCCTTTGTCGGCTTGGGTTTCTGGCTTAGCTGGCTCCGTGGTGGCACCCAAGATCTTTCCGCAGCTCCGCATCTTACTAGGCTCAATTGGCCCATGGCGGGGCCGGTTCGGTTCTGCCTCGAGTCTCTCACCTTCTGTTGGTGATCGGGTGGCTTCATTGATGGTGTCCCAGCTGCGTGCTTCTTCTTGGCGGTAGTTTGGGGTTTTTGGCGGCCCTTCCTTTTCCTTCTGTCCCTTCTTCGGTAGCTGCATTTGTTGGCGTGGCCTTGTCCTTTTCTTGTGGAAGTTTGGGGCCGTCATCTTGCCCCATACTGTCGCCTCGTATCGTGAGGCGCTGGCGGAGCCACTTCGGCTTGCTTTCGGTTTTGATGTTACCTCTGTGCCGTTTCGCAAGCTGTCTCATGCATTGTTTCACCTCTGGCCTGCTCCTGCTCTTGCGCAGCCTGAGCCGTCCTGGTCATTGGACAGAGTGCTATTTTCTTTCTTCTCCTCAGTTTGTTGTGGCCCCTTCAGTTCAGAATTGTTCTATAAGGCTCCTTATCTGTTGGCAGTGACCTCTGGCTGTCGGGTTGGGTAGCTTCATGCCCTCCTCCAGCGCAGGGGTTTCTGCTCTTTCAGTCTTCATGATGGTTTTGTTCGTCTGCAGCTGTCTCCTTCTTTTCTGGTGAAAATTGAAACTGCTGCTTTCTGAAGGGGTCCCTGGGTTGTTGATGCTTCATTGGCTGGGCCGGGGGTGCATCATGTTTTGTGTTCGGTGGTGGCTCTTTGCCGTTACTTGCGCGCCTCGGCCTCTGTGTCTGGGGACACGCTTTGGGTTGATCCGGTTTCCCTTTCTTCCCTGTTCGCGGGTGTGGGTCTCCCAGGTCGTCCGCAGAGTTCTTACGACTAGCTAGCCTGCGGTCTATCCCCATGCCCATGATGTTTGTACATTCACTGCGCTTGCTGCCGTCTTTGGCACCATGGGCTCACATTCGGGCACGGGGCTTTTGGCGGTCGTACAGGGTCCTGGCTGCTCGTTACCTCGTGCACGTCCCTGGGCCTAGTCGGGCCTGTGTCGTTTTCGGTCGGTGGTTGCAGCAAGTTGTCTCGACTTCGAGTTGTGGAGTGAACAACGACCGCCTCCCGGGTAAGTCCTTACGCTCTTCCTCTGTGGGTAGTTAGCTCCGGGGAGCCGAAGGGGGTCCCCCCAGAAAACCAGCGTTGAATGTAATGAAACGCCATTTTCTGGGTGAGGCCCGGAGGCTGCCCGGCATCCCTTCCTCCCTCCGGTCGGCGTTTTTTTCGTGTTTTGACATCCAGCCTAAAAACTGACAGGTCGATAGCCGGCGTGAGGGGTCTGGGGCTCCCCCCTTCTCCCTCCCGGGGACGGGGAAGCTGTGTAACAGCGGCGCGGCGACGTGTGACGTCATGATCGTTTGTTCGTTTCTTTGTGGGGAGTTCTATCCACTTGTTCGGCTTTTGGTAGCAATAATTTCGACAGAATAGGGGTTTGTTTTGGGATGCTTACCTTTCTGGGTGCCTGACCCGGTCGATGGCAGACATAGAATGCTTCCAACCACACGGGGGTTTCTATAGGCCATTGCTCCCCTTGCCTCTCTGAGAGGGCCAGGTTCTGGCTCGTGGTCCCCGGTAGGGCCACAGAACTCCATACACATGACTGATGCCAATGTCTGACATTAGCATATCAGCCTAGTAAGCTCCGGGGAGCCTCCGGGTATCACCCAGAAAACGGCGTTTCATTACATTCAACGCTGTTTTTATTGGGGGGGGGGGGGTGGAACGGATTAATTAAACTTACATTATTTCTTATGGCAAAATTCGTTTTGTTGCCGAATTTTTGGTTGACGCCGAGTCCCTGGGAATGGATTACGATCGTAAATGAAGGTACCACTGTATTTGAATTATTCATGTAGTAAACATTATATTCCACAATATGCCATGTTTAATACTATAGAACATTTTATTTAGCGTACAAAGGGACTTATGGCAAGCAGCCGTTTTTTGTGTATGTTAATTATGTTATGTAAGTTATTATGTTACTGTGTATGTAAATTGTCAGTTAGTTTGTTCCTCGCCCTGCCCTAGTTACTCTGTATTATTATAATTATATTAATAACTATATTATTATAATAATAATTATAATACGACTTGTTGTAATTAATAATTATTACTCTTCCTTCTGGTGGGTCATGAAGGAAGGTAGCCTCGGGTGAAAGGGGGCTGTGATGAACCCATAGGTGCAGGGCTGGACATCCTCCACCTGGGGCTCAGGGAGCCCTGCTTCAGGAGGCTGGGGTCGTTCTTGCCCCTTGCTGGGGTGGTTCTTCTCCGATCCCGGCGGTCTCCGGGTCTGGAGTCTCTGTGCCCTCTTTTACCAACCTCGAGGTTAACTCCGGAGTTGGAGCCTCTCGTTCTGACAGTTCCTGCGACGGCGCTGGAACCAATCGTATTGGCGTTTGCCTTTCCATTGGAGACTTTCGGCGCCTGCTGCTTGGATAACAGTTTCTCCAGCATATCAACCTACCCTGGCTTTGTGCCCTGGAGAGGCCACTCCAGACCGACAACCAGAGCATAACTCAATAGTCTCCTGAGACTGATGGATGCCTGGTTGATACCTGGTTGGTTGATGCCTACTATTATGTAAATTATGTTGTGTAAATGATGTAAATTATGAATGAATGAATGGTGACATAAAATGTTTCAAACATTTTCATTAATCAAAGAGTTGCTATATTCTGTTTTCTAGTTTATTCTTTATATGCTTTTGTCTTTCATATTTGTTTTATTATACATTTAAATAGATGTTTATACACTCATAAATACACATTTACACCAGTAAATTACATTTTTAAATGTTAAATTTGTCGATGTTTAACATTTAAAAGATTTGGTACATCCAACTTTCTGATAATGAGGAAATGTTTGAAATTATATGCAGAGAGAGAGAGAGAGAATGTATGAGTCACTCCAGGAATATTCAAGCTAACGTATGTTAGCGTATTATTGGTAGGTAAAATGCATTTGAATTTCCAAGTGGTCAATGAATCACATTACAAGAGTCTTCTCTATACTTTATTTGTTAGGTTTATTATATTTAAATTTGTGATTTCAAATATGTAAATTTTTGTGTTTTTCCGTCTACTGTAGAGTTAGCCACATTTTCTCATTACAGAATCCTATATATTTTCTCATAAGATATTTAATTATGAATACCTGAATGTCTTATAATAAATAACTAACACTGGATACCTAACTTGTGATCGCGCTTCCCTCCGTTAATTACACCTCTGCCTCTTGCACACTATTACGTGGGTTCTCAATGGTTAAAATAATCTGGCATTATTATGAGTGTTTTCATATGGAAAGATCAGAAACCTTTCATTCAGTGAGTGTGGCCTGAGTAGGCTTGGCTGATTTATATAAAGTATTTCCAGACAAGAGGTTTAATAATATAAGTGTATGTATGCCTTGTTTTGGACTTGAAATGAAGTATTAGAATAGTTGTAAGCAAGGTTAGTTATTAGTGCTAAATAATATGTAAAAATTACCTGAATATGCTTGATAGAGGTCATATATCCTGGATAATATATTATATATACTGTATGAACTCGATTATCCAGACTATATGGGAAGGACCCCTATCCAGTTAAGCCCGACATCCGGATTAGCTGAGTTTTACCGGGGAAGAAAAAATTAACATTCACAATCTTTATGTATCACAGCCAACGTAATTTGAATTTCCACACACACTATAATTAGTGTGTGGTGCTGGGTGGGTGGTGAGCTGGGTGGGTAGCTGCCTGGCAGGAAGGTGGGCAGGGCAAGTGGGCGGGCAGATGGGTAGGTGAGCG
Source organism: Procambarus clarkii (assembly GCF_040958095.1). Classification (NCBI taxonomy): domain Eukaryota; kingdom Metazoa; phylum Arthropoda; class Malacostraca; order Decapoda; family Cambaridae; genus Procambarus; species Procambarus clarkii. Next base: position 42,252,277 of record NC_091186.1, on the reverse strand, counting down.
GGTGGGTAGCTGCCTGGCAGGAAGGTGGGCAGGGCAAGTGGGCGGGCAGACAGGTGGGTGAGTGGGTGGGTAGCTGCCTGGCAGGAAGGTGGGCAGGGCAAGTGGGCGGGCAGACAGGTGGGTGAGCTGGGTGGGTAGCTGCCTGGCAGGAAGGTGGGCAGGGCAAGTGGGCGGGCAGACAGGTGGGTGAGCGGGTGGGCTGGATGGCTGGCAGGAAGATGGGCAGGGCAAGTGGGCGGGCAGACAGGTGGGTGAGCGGGTGGGCTGGATGGCTGGCAGGGCAGGTGGGTGGGCAGACAGGTGGGTGAGCGGGTGGGCTGGAAGGCTGGCAGGAAGATGGGCTGGATGAACGGATGGCAGGAAGAAGGGTTTGATGGTTGGCAGATGGGTGGATGAGCAGGTTTGCAGGTGGGCGGACACCCATCACACCCGCTCCTATTACACCCACTCCAGCCTCCCTGCTTGCCTACCCACCCCTCCCCCCTACCAGCCTCCCTGCTTGCCTACACACCCCTCCCCCCTACCAGCCTCCCTGCTTGACTCCCTCCTTCCATCCCTCTCTGCTAGACAGGGTCCCTCCTTGCCCTCCTTGCCTACCTTACTCCTGCCCACCCTCCTTACTCCTGCCCACCCTCCCTCCTCCTGCCTATCCTCCTCCTTACTTCTGCCCACCCTCCTTACTTCTGCCCACCCTCCTTACTCCAGCCCACCCTCCTTACTCCTGCCCACCCTCCTTATTCCTGCCCACCCTCCTTACTCCTGCCCCACCCTCCATACTCCAGCCCACCCTCCTTACTCCAGCCCACCCTCCTTACTCCTGCCCAACCTCCGTACTCCTGCCTACCCTCCTTACTCCTGCCCACCCTCCTTACTCCTGCCCACCCTCCTTACTCCTGCCCACCCTCCCTACTCCTGCCCACCCTCCTAACTCCTGCCTACCCTCCTTACTCCTGCCCACCCTCCGTACTCCTGCCCACCCTCCTTACTCCTGCCCACCCTCCTTACTCCTGCCCACCCTCCTTACTCCGGCCCACCCTCCCTACTCCGACCCACCCTCCTTACTCCTGCCCACCCTCCTTACTCCTGCCCACCCTCCTTACTCCTGCCCAACCTCCTTACTCCTGCCCACCCTCCTAACTCCTGCCTACCCTCCTTACTCCTGCCCACCCTCCTTACTCCTGCCCACCCTCCTTACTCCTGCCCACCCTCCTTACTCCTGCCCACCCTCCTTACTCCTGCCCACCCTCCTAACTCCTGCCTACCCTCCTTACTCCTGCCCACCCTCTTTACTCATGCCCACCCTCTTTACTCCTGCCCACCCTCCTTACTCCTGCCCACCCTCCTTACTCCTGCCCACCCTCCGTACTCCTGCCCACCCTCCTTACTCCTGCCCACCCTCCTTACTCCTGCCCATCCTCTTTACTCCTGCCCACCCTCCTTACTCCTGCCCACCCTCCTTAACCCTGCCCACCCTTCTTACTCCTGCCCACCCTCCTTACTCCTGCCCACCCTCCTTACTCCTGCCCATCCTCCTTACTCCTGCCCATCCTCCTTACTCCTGCCCACCCTCCCTACTCCTGCCCACCCTCCCTACTCCTGCCCACCCTCCGTACTCCTGCCCACCCTCCTTACTCCTGCCCAGCCTCTTTACTCCTGCCCACCCTCCTTACTCCTGCCCACCCTCCTTACTCCTGCCCACCCTCCTTACTCCTGCCCACCCTCTTTACTCCTGCCCACCCTCCGAACTCCTGCTCACCCTCCTTACTCCTGGCCACCCTCCTTACTCCAGCCCACCCTCCTTACTCCTGCCCACCCTCCTTACTCTTGCCCACCCTCCTTACTCCTGCCCACCCTCCTTACTCCTGCCCACCCTCCTTACTCCAGCCCACCCTCCTTACTCCTGCCCACCCACCTTACCCCTGCCCACCCTCCTTAATCCTGCCCACCCTCCTTACTCCTGCCCACCCTCCTTACTCCTGCCCACCCTCCTTACTCCTGCCCACCCTCCTTACTCCAGCCCACCCTCCTTACTCCTGCCCACCCACCTTACCTCTGCCCACCCTCCTTACTCCTGCCCACCCTCCTTATTCCTGCCCACCCTCTTTACTCCAGCCCACCCTCCTTACCCCTGCCCACCCTCCTTACTCCTGCCCCACCCACCTTACTCCTGCCTACCCTCCTTACTCCTGCCCACCCTCCTTACTTTAGCCCACCCTCCTTACTACTGCCAACCCTCCTTTCTCCTGCCCACCCTCCGTACTCCTGCCCATCCTCCCTACTCCTGCCCATCCTTCTTACTCCTGCCCACCCTCCTTACTCCTGCCCACCCTCCTTACTCCTGCCCACCCTCCTTACTCCTGCCCACCCTGCTTACTCCTGCCCGCCCTCCTTACTCCTGCCCACCCTCCTTACTCCTGCCCCACCCTCCTTACTCCTGCCCACCCTCCCTACTCCTGCCCACCCTCCTTACTCCTGCCCACCCTCCTTACTCCTGCCCACGCTGCTTACTCCTGCCCGCCCTCCTTACTCCTGCCCACCCTCCTTACTCCTGCCCCACCCTCCTTACTCCTGCCCACCCTCCCTACTCCTGCCCACCCTCCTTACTCCTGCCCACCCTCCTTACTCCGGCCCACCCTCCTTACTCCTGCCCACCCTCCTTACTCCTGCCCACCCTCCTTACTCCTGCCCACCCTCCGTACTCTTGCCCCACCCTCCCTACTCCTGCCCACCCTCCTTACTCCTGCCCACACCTCCGTACTCCTGCCCCACCCTCCCTACTCCTGCCCACCCTCCTTACTTCTGCCCACCCTCCGTACTCCTGCCCCACCCTCCCTACTCCTGCCCACCCTCCTTACTCCTGCCCACACCTCCTTTCTCCTGCCCACCCTCCTTACTCCTGCCCCACCTTCTTTACTCCTGCCCACCCTCCTTACTCTTGCCCACCCTCCTTACTCCTGCCCACCCTTCTTACTCCTGACCACCCTCCTTACTCCTTGCCCACCCTCCTTACTCCTGCCCACCCTCCGTACTCCTGTCCATCCTCCCTACTCCGGCCCACTCTTCTTACTCCTGCCCACCCTCCTTACTCCTGCCCACCCTCCTTACTCCTGCCCACCCTCCTTACTCCTGCCCACCCTCCTTACTTCTGCCCACCCTCCTTACTCCTGTCCACCCTCCTTACTCCTGTCCACCCTCCTTACTCCTGTCCACCCTCCTTACTCCTGCCCACCCTCCTTACTCCTGTCCACCCTCCTTACTCCTGCCCACCCTCCTTACTCCTGCCCACCCTCCTTACTCCTGCCCACCCTCCTTACTCCTGCCCACCCTCCTTACTCCTGCCCACCCTCCTTACTCCTGCCCACCCTCCTTACTTCTGCCTACCCTCCTTACTCCTGCCCATCTTGCTTACTCCTGCCCACCCTCCTTACTCCTGCCCACCGTCCTTACTCCTGCCCACCCTCCTTACTCCTGCCCACCCTACTTACTCCTGTACACCCTCCTTACTCCTGCCCACCCTGTTTACTCCTGCCCACCCTCCTTACTCCTGCCCACCCTCCTTACTCCTGCCCCACCCTCCTTACTCCTTCCCACCCTCCCAACTCCTGCCAACAGTCCTTACTCCTGCCCACCCTCCGTACTCCTGCCCACCCTCCTTACTCTTGCCCACCCTCCTTACTCCTGCCCATCCTCCCTACTCCTGCCCATCCTTCTTACTCCTGCCCACCCTCCTTACTTCTGCCCACCCTTCTTACTCCTGCCCACCCTCCTTACTCCTGCTCACCCACCTTACCCCTGCCCACCCTCCTTACTCCTGCCCACCCTCCTTACTCCTGCCCACCCTCCTTACTCCTGCCCCACCCTCCCTACTCCTGCCCACCCTCCTTACTCCTGCCCACCCTCCTTACTCCTGCCCACCCTCCTTACTCCTGCCCAACCTTCTTTACTCCTGCTCACCCTCCTTACTCCTGCCCACCCTCCTTACTCCTGACCACCCTCCTTACTCCTTGCCCACCCTCCTTACTCCTGCCCCACCCACCCTACTCCTGCCCACCCTCCCTACTCCTGCCCACCCTCCTTACTCCTGCCCACCCTCCTTACTCCTGCCCACCCTCCTTACTCCTGCCCACCCTCCTTACTCCTGCCCACCCTCCTTACTCCTGCCCACCCTCCTAACTCCTGCCTACCCTCCTTACTCCTGCCCACCCTCTTTACTCATGCCCACCCTCTTTACTCCTGCCCACCCTCCTTACTCCTGCCCACCCTCCTTACTCCTGCCCACCCTCCGTACTCCTGCCCACCCTCCTTACTCCTGCCCACCCTCCTTACTCCTGCCCATCCTCCTTACTCCTGCCCACCCTCCTTACTCCTGCCCACCCTTCTTAACCCTGCCCACCCTTCTTACTCCTGCCCACCCTCCTTACTCCTGCCCATCCTCCTTACTCCTGCCCATCCTCCTTACTCCTGCCCATCCTCCTTACTCCTGCCCACCCTCCCTACTCCTGCCCACCCTCCCTACTCCTGCCCACCCTCCGTACTCCTGCCCACCCTCCTTACTCCTGCCCACCCTCTTTACTCCTGCCCACCCTCCTTACTCCTGCCCACCCTCCTTACTCCTGCCCACCCTCCTTACTCCTGCCCACCCTCTTTACTCCTGCCCACCCTCCGTACTCCTGCTCACCCTCCTTACTCCTGGCCACCATCCTTACTGCAGCCCACCCTCCTTACTCCTGCCCACCCTCCTTACTCTTGCCCACCCTCCTTACTCCTGCCCACCCTCCTTACTCCAGCCCACCCTCCTTACTCCTGCCCACCCACCTTACCCCTGCCCACCCTCCTTACTCCTGCCCACCCTCCTTACTCCTGCCCACCCTCCTTACTCCTGCCCACCCTCCTTACTCCTGCCCACCCTCCTTACTCCAGCCCACCCTCCTTACTCCTGCCCACCCACCTTACCCCTGCCCACCCTCCTTACTCCTGCCCACCCTCCTTATTCCTGCCCACCCTCTTTACTCCAGCCCACCCTCCTTTCCCCTGCCCACCCTCCTTACTCCTGCCCCACCCACCTTACTCCTGCCCACCCTCCTTACTCCTGCCCACCCTCCTTACTTTAGCCCACCCTCCTTACTACTGCCAACCCTCCTTTCTCCTGCCCACCCTCCGTACTCCTGCCCATCCTCCCTACTCCTGCCCATCCTTCTTACTCCTGTCCACCCTCCTTACTCCTGCCCACCCTCCTTACTCCTGCCCACCCTCCTAACTCCTGCCCACCCTGCTTACTCCTGCCCGCCCTCCTTACTCCTGCCCACCCTCCTTACTCCTGCCCCACCCTCCTTACTCCTGCCCCACCCTCCTTACTCCTGCCCACCCTCCCTACTCCTGCCCACCCTCCTTACTCCTGCCCACCCTCCTTACTCCTTGCCCACCCTGCTTACTCCTGCCCACCCTCCTTACTCCTGCCCACCCTCCTTACTCCTGCCCCACCCTCCTTACTCCTGCCCACCCTCCCTACTCCTGCCCACCCTCCTTACTCCTGCCCACCCTCCTTACTCCTGCCCACCCTCCTTACTCCTGCCCACCCTCCTTACTCCTGCCCACCCTCCTTACTCCTGCCCACCCTCCGTACTCCTGCCCCACCCTCCCTACTCCTACCCACCCTCCTTACTCCTGCCCACCCTCCGTACTCCTGCCCACCCTCCTTACTTCTGCCCACCCTCCGTACTCCTGCCCCACCCTCCCTACTCCTGCCCACCCTCCTCACTCCTGCCCACCCTCCTTACTCCTGCCCACCCTCCTTACTGCTGCCCCACCTTCTTTACTCCTGCCCACCCTCCTTACTCTTGCCCACCCTCCTTACTCCTGCCCACCCTCCTTACTCCTGACCACCCTCCTTACTCCTTGCCCACCCTCCTTACTCCTGCCCACCTTCCGTACTCCTGCCCATCCTCCCTACTCCGGCCCACTCTTCTTACTCCTGCCCACCCTCCTTACTCCTGCCCACCCTCCTTACTTCTGCCCACCCTCCTTACTCCTGCCCACCCTCCTTACTCCTGTCCACCCTCCTTACTCCTGTCCACCCTCCTTACTCCTGTCCACCCTCCTTACTCCTGCCCACCCTCCTTACTCCTGTCCACCCTCCTTACTCCTGCCCACCCTCCTTACTCCTGCCCACCCTCCTTACTCCGGCCCACCCTCCTTACTCCTGCCCACCCTCCTTACTCCTGCCTACCCTCCTTACTCCTGCCCACCCTCCTTACTTCTGCCCACCCTCCTTACTCCTGCCCATCTTGCTTACTCTTGCCCACCCTCCTTACTCCTGCCCACCCTCCTTACTCCTGCCCACCCTCCTTACTCCTGCCCCACCCTCTTTACTCCTGCCCACCCTCCTTACTCCTGCCCACCCTACTTACTCCTGCCCACCCTCCTTACTCCTGCCCACCCTACTTACTCCTGCCCACCCTCCTTACTCCTGCCCACCCTGTTTACTCCTGCCCACCCTCCTTACTCCTGCCCACCCTCCTTACTCCTGCCCCACCCTCCTTACTCCTTCCCACCCTCCCTACTCCTGCCCACAGTCCTTACTCCTGCCCACCCTCCGTACTCCTGCCCACCCTCCTTACTCTTGCCCACCCTCCTTACTCCTGCCCATCCTCCCTACTCCTGCCCATCCTTCTTACTCCTGCCCACCCTCCTTACTTCTGCCCACCCTTCTTACTCCTGCCCACCCTCCATACTCCTGCCCACCCACCTTACCCCTGCCCACCCTCCTTACTCCTGCCCACCCTCCTTACTCCTGCCCACCCTCCTTACTCCTGCCCCACCCTCCCTACTCCTGCCCACCCTCCTTTCTCCTGCCCACCCTCCTTACTCCTTCCCACCCTCCGTACTCCTGCCCAACCTTCTTTACTCCTGCCCACCCTCCTTACTCCTGCCCACCCTCCTTACTCCTGACCACCCTCCTTACTCCTTGCCCACCCTCCTTACTCCTGCCCCACCCTCCCTACTCCTGCCCACCCTCCCTACTTCTGCCCACCCTCCTTACTCCTGCCCATCCTCCTTACTCATGCCCACCCTCCTTACTCCTGCCCCACCTTCTTTACTCCTGCCCACCCTCCTTACTCCTGCCCACCCTCCTTACTCCTGCCCACCCTCCTTACTCCTGACCACCCTCCTTACTCCTGACCACCCTCCGTACTTTTGCCCATCCTCCCTACTCCGGCCCACTCTTCTTACTCCTGCCCACCCTCCTTACTTCTGCCCACCCTCCTTACTCCTGCCCACCCTCCTTACTCCTGCCCACCCTCCTTACTCCTGCCCATCCTCCTTACTCCTGCCCATCCTCCTTACTCCTGCCCACCCTCCTTACTCCTGCCCATCCTCCTTACTCCTGCCCACCCTCCCTACTCCTGCCCACCCTCCTTACTCCTGCCCACCCTCCTTACTCTTGCCCACCCTGCTTACTTCTGCCCGCCCTCCTTACTCCTGCCCACCCTCCTTACTCCTGCCCCACCCTCCTTACTCCTGCCCACCCTCCCTACTCCTGCCCACCCTCCTTACTCCTGCCCACCCTCCTTACTCCTGCCCTCCCTCCTTACTCCTGCCCACCCTCCTTACTCCTGCCCACCCTCCTTACTCCTGCCCACCCTCCTTACTTTAGCCCACCCTCCTTACTACTGCCAACCCTCCTTTCTCCTGCCCACCCTCCGTACTCCTGCCCATCCTCCCTACTCCTGCCCATCCTTCTTACTCCTGTCCACCCTCCTTACTCCTGCCCACCCTCCTTACTCCTGCCCACCCTCCTTACTCCTGCCCACCCTGCTTACTCCTGCCCGCCCTCCTTACTCCTGCCCACCCTCCTTACTCCTGCCCCACCCTCCTTACTCCTGCCCCACCCTCCTTACTCCTGCCCACCCTCCCTACTCCTGCCCACCCTCCTTACTCCTGCCCACCCTCCTTACTCTTGCCCACCCTGCTTACTCCTGCCCGCCCTCCTTACTCCTGCCCACCCTCCTTACTCCTGCCCCACCCTCCTTACTCCTGCCCACCCTCCCTACTCCTGCCCACCCTCCTTACTCCTGCCCACCCTCCTTACTCCTGCCCACCCTCCTTACTCCTGCCCACCCTCCTTACTCCTGCCCACCCTCCTTACTCCTGCCCACCCTCCGTACTCCTGCCCCACCCTCCCTACTCCTACCCACCCTCCTTACTCCTGCCCACCCTCCGTACTCCTGCCCACCCTCCTTACTTCTGCCCACCCTCCGTACTCCTGCCCCACCCTCCCTACTCCTGCCCACCCTCCTCACTCCTGCCCACCCTCCTTACTCCTGCCCACCCTCCTTACTGCTGCCCCACCTTCTTTACTCCTGCCCACCCTCCTTACTCTTGCCCACCCTCCTTACTCCTGCCCACCCTCCTTACTCCTGACCACCCTCCTTACTCCTTGCCCACCCTCCTTACTCCTGCCCACCTTCCGTACTCCTGCCCATCCTCCCTACTCCGGCCCACTCTTCTTACTCCTGCCCACCCTCCTTACTCCTGCCCACCCTCCTTACTTCTGCCCACCCTCCTTACTCCTGCCCACCCTCCTTACTCCTGTCCTCCCTCCTTACTCCTGTCCACCCTCCTTACTCCTGTCCACCCTCCTTACTCCTGCCCACCCTCCTTACTCCTGTCCACCCTCCTTACTCCTGCCCACCCTCCTTACTCCTGCCCACCCTCCTTACTCCGGCCCACCCTCCTTACTCCTGCCCACCCTCCTTACTCCTGCCTACCCTCCTTACTCCTGCCCACCCTCCTTACTTCTGCCCACCCTCCTTACTCCTGCCCATCTTGCTTACTCCTGCCCACCCTCCTTACTCCTGCCCACCCTCCTTACTCCTGCCCACCCTCCTTACTCCTGCCCCACCCTCTTTACTCCTGCCCACCCTCCTTACTCCTGCCCACCCTACTTACTCCTGCCCACCCTCCTTACTCCTGCCCACCCTACTTACTCCTGCCCACCCTCCTTACTCCTGCCCACCCTGTTTACTCCTGCCCACCCTCCTTACTCCTGCCCACCCTCCTTACTCCTGCCCCACCCTCCTTACTCCTTCCCACCCTCCCTACTCCTGCCCACAGTCCTTACTCCTGCCCACCCTCCGTACTCCTGCCCACCCTCCTTACTCTTGCCCACCCTCCTTACTCCTGCCCATCCTCCCTACTCCTGCCCATCCTTCTTACTCCTGCCCACCCTCCTTACTTCTGCCCACCCTTCTTACTCCTGCCCACCCTCCATACTCCTGCCCACCCACCTTACCCCTGCCCACCCTCCTTACTCCTGCCCACCCTCCTTACTCCTGCCCACCCTCCTTACTCCTGCCCCACCCTCCCTACTCCTGCCCACCCTCCTTTCTCCTGCCCACCCTCCTTACTCCTTCCCACCCTCCTTACTCCTGCCCAACCTTCTTTACTCCTGCCCACCCTCCTTACTCCTGCCCACCCTCCTTACTCCTGACCACCCTCCTTACTCCTTGCCCACCCTCCTTACTCCTGCCCCACCCTCCCTACTCCTGCCCACCCTCCCTACTTCTGCCCACCCTCCTTACTCCTGCCCATCCTCCTTACTCATGCCCACCCTCCTTACTCCTGCCCCACCTTCTTTACTCCTGCCCACCCTCCTTACTCCTGCCCACCCTCCTTACTCCTGCCCACCCTCCTTACTCCTGACCACCCTCCTTACTCCTGACCACCCTCCGTACTTTTGCCCATCCTCCCTACTCCGGCCCACTCTTCTTACTCCTGCCCACCCTCCTTACTTCTGCCCACCCTCCTTACTCCTGCCCACCCTCCTTACTCCTGCCCACCCTCCTTACTCCTGCCCATCCTCCTTACTCCTGCCCATCCTCCTTACTCCTGCCCACCCTCCTTACTCCTGCCCATCCTCCTTACTCCTGCCCACCCTCCCTACTCCTGCCCACCCTCCTTACTCCTGCCCACCCTCCTTGCTCTTGCCCACCCTGCTTACTTCTGCCCGCCCTCCTTACTCCTGCCCACCCTCCTTACTCCTGCCCCACCCTCCTTACTCCTGCCCACCCTCCCTACTCCTGCCCACCCTCCTTACTCCTGCCCACCCTCCTTACTCCTGCCCTCCCTCCTTACTCCTGCCCACCCTCCTTACTCCTGCCCACCCTCCTTACTCCTGCCCACCCTCCTTACTCCTGCCCACCCTCCTTACTCCTGCCCACCCTCCTTACTCCTGCCCACCCTCCGTACTCCTGCCCCACCCTCCCTACTCCTACCCACCCTCCTTACTCCTGCCCACCCTCCGTACTCCTGCCCACCCTCCTTACTTCTGCCCACCCTCCGTACTCCTGCCCCACCCTCCCTACTCCTGCCCACCCTCCTCACTCCTGCCCACCCTCCTTACTCCTGCCCACCCTCCTTACTGCTGCCCCACCTTCTTTACTCCTGCCCACCCTCCTTACTCTTGCCCACCCTCCTTACTCCTGCCCACCCTCCTTACTCCTGACCACCCTCCTTACTCCTTGCCCACCCTCCTTACTCCTGCCCACCTTCCGTACTCCTGCCCATCCTCCCTACTCCGGCCCACTCTTCTTACTCCTGCCCACCCTCCTTACTCCTGCCCACCCTCCTTACTTCTGCCCACGCTCCTTACTCCTGCCCACCCTCCTTACTCCTGTCCACCCTCCTTACTCCTGTCCACCCTCCTTACTCCTGTCCACCCTCCTTACTCCTGCCCACCCTCCTTACTCCTGTCCACCCTCCTTACTCCTGCCCACCCTCCTTACTCCTGCCCACCCTCCTTACTCCGGCCCACCCTCCTTACTCCTGCCCACCCTCCTTACTCCTGCCTACCCTCCTTACTCCTGCCCACCCTCCTTACTTCTGCCCACCCTCCTTACTCCTGCCCATCTTGCTTACTCCTGCCCACCCTCCTTACTCCTGCCCACCCTCCTTACTCCTGCCCACCCTCCTTACTCCTGCCCCACCCTCTTTACTCCTGCCCACCCTCCTTACTCCTGCCCACCCTACTTACTCCTGCCCACCCTCCTTACTCCTGCCCACCCTACTTACTCCTGCCCACCCTCCTTACTCCTGCCCACCCTGTTTACTCCTGCCCACCCTCCTTACTCCTGCCCACCCTCCTTACTCCTGCCCCACCCTCCTTACTCCTTCCCACCCTCCCTACTCCTGCCCACAGTCCTTACTCCTGCCCACCCTCCGTACTCCTGCCCACCCTCCTTACTCTTGCCCACCCTATTTACTCCTGCCCATCCTCCCTACTCCTGCCCATCCTTCTTACTCCTGCCCAACCTTCTTACTTCTGCCCACCCTTCTTACTCCTGCCCACCCTCCATACTCCTGCCCACCCACCTTACCCCTGCCCACCAGTAGTAGGGTGTAAGCGCCACAGACGATATTTTTTTTCAGACCAAATATCGTGTGTAGCGCTTGGGGGTTTTCAGGTCAAATATCGTGTGTAGCGCTTCGGGGTTTTCAGGTCAGAAATATCGTGTGTAGCGCTTTAGGGTTTTCAGGCGAATTTTGGGAGTCACAGATTTGGAATTAAGGAATTCTTATGAGGAAAATAATTATTGAGATTTTAGAAGTTTGTTAAGGTTTCTTATGATGTAAATAATGTCATACGAGTTTGTTAAAAAGTTCTTATGGGAGAATTTTTTTCAGAGTTCCTACCCATTATAAAACAGATATTTAGGCTGTATATGTTTAAGTTGGATTCTTACTTAGAAACTAGTATATCTGAATCATTTCACAGCCGTCCCCCATCATCTACCGCTCGTACCTCACCCTGCATCCCCCACTTGTACCTCACCCCCCTCCCTCCCCCCTTACCTCGCAATCTGTCGCCTCACCTGTGTTTACTTTAGACGTCAGCCAGACACGGCCTTCAGGTCACCTCGGTAATCGTATCTTATCTTCTCCATAATAATATCTGGACCGTCCCTCTCCCTCTCTCTCTCTCCTCCTATTTCCTTACAGCTATTTTCAGAGTCTATTTCCTTACAGCTATTTTCAGAGTTTCAAATAATCATAGAAGTTTATTTATATGTTTATGACCGAATTTGTAGAAGACCTTTTTTCAGAGAATATTGTCTTAGATGTTTTGTTAAGGAAAACAGGCAACTTATCCATAACATTTAGTTTTATATCCATTTACTGCTATTTCATCTGTAAAGACCAAATTAAACATAGCCCAGTTTTAAGCTCATATTTCATCAGAGTCCAGTTTATACCGAAAATTCGCCAGAGTCTACTTTGAGCAATATTCGTCAGAGACAGTTTTAGCTCATATTTCATCAGAGACCATTTTATACCTAAAAATGAACAGAGTCCACTTTGTGAGCAAATTAGTCAGAGACAGTATTTAGCTCATATTTCATCAGAGTCCCGTTTATGCTCAAATTCGCCAGAGTCTACTTTGAGAGCAATATTCGTCAGAGACAGTTTTAGCTCATATTTCATCAGAGACCATTTTATACCTAAAAATGAACAGAGTCCACTTTGTGAGCAAATTAGTCAGAGACAGTATTTAGCTCATATTTCATCAGAGTCCAGTTTATACCGAAAATTCGCCAGAGTCTACTTTGAGATCAAAATTAGTCAGAGACAGTTTTAGCTCATATTTCATCAGAGACCATTTTATACCTAAAAATGAACAGAGTCCACTTTGTGAGCAAAATTAGTCAGAGACAGTACTTAGCTCATATTTCATCAGAGTCCAATTATCAACAGAAATTCGCCAGAGCCTACTTTGAGAGCAAATTTCATCAGTGTCCTGTAATCTGTGAAAATTTGACAGAGTCCAGTTCTTGATCGAAATTCATCAGAGTCCAGTTTTCTAGCAAAATTCGCCAGAGTCTACTTTGTGCCAAAATATTCAGAGTCCAGTTCATGATCGAAATTAATCAGAGTCCAGTTTTCTAGCAAAATTCGCCAGAGTCTACTTTGTGCCAAATATTCAGAGTCCAGTTCATGATCGAAATTAATCAGAGTCCAATTAAAGACCCAAATTTGGCAGAGACCACATTTCGCTACTAGCAGTCCAATCCCCCTGAAATTTTAAACAGTTATATTTCAGACGTAGTAAATAAGATCAAGTCAGTTACAGAGCTCCAGCTCTTGTCCCCCTGTATTTGCATATTTTCTCTATATTCACTGTGTTCTTCGTATTCTCATCCGTGTTCACTCCATGTTCTTCAAATGTTCACAGTCCCATTCAGTTCATATTTTCACAAGTATCTCCATTTTTTCTGTAATCTTTCTCTTAGTCTCATTACTTTCTCTACAAATTCTAGTCATATTTTCTATGTTTTCATGTTCATCACATGTTCTCTTTACAACTTTTATACTCAATATTCATGCTAACTTCCATATTTTGTGTTCTTTGCAATATTCATGTTCCTCTACAAGTTCATGTTCCTCACAAGATCACTTCGTTTTTTCACCTTCACTTACATGTTTTCTACATTCTTTGTCATATTCTCCATGTTCTTCACAAGTCCATTGTTCATTCTTTGTATTCCCTATTCTCCTTATCATGTTTTCATGTTCTCTGTAAGTTCATATTCCCAGCATGTTCACTGTATTCATCAACTTTTCTTACATATGTTCTTTGCCATGTTCCCCATATGTTCTCTGGGTTTTTCCCCTTACATGTTATCTAACGTTCCTTAACTAAAAATCTTTCACCAATCAACTAAAAACATAGTCACTTTCGTCATTTCTCAACTAAACTTATTATCCAGTCAACTAAAAATAGTCAGAAATAGCCTCGTTCAACACTGTTCTTAACTAAAACAACCTTTCTCTTAGCTAAAAATTGTCAAAGGAAACTTTTTTCAGCACTTTCTTAACAGGCGCTATGTTTCATCAAGAAAAAATTGTCAAAGGAAACTTTCCAAAACTGTTCATAACTAGCTTTTATCCATCGTCAATCAACTAAAAATAATAACTTTCATCATTTCTTAACTAAACATATTCCCCATTCATCAGAAAATAACCGTGTTCATCATGTTTCATTGTCATTTCATAACTAAAATTATTGGCCAATCATCAGAAAAAGTCATGTTCATCATGTTTTGGCTTTTGCTCAACTAAAAGTATTCATCGGTCAACTAAAAATAGTTACTTCATCATGTTTCCTTGTCATTTCTTAACTGAAATATCACTTCTCTCATCTGAAAATAGTCAGGATTAACCTCATTCAACACCGTTCTTAACTAAAACAGCCTTTCGCTTAGCTAAAAATTGTCAAAGGAATCTTTTCAGCACTGTTCATAACTAACTTTATCCATCGTCAAGTAAGAAAATATAGTCAAAGATATCTATCATCGTCGTTCTTAACTGACATTTATACTTTGTGGAGCACTAAAATAGTCAAATGTAACTTTTTCAACACTTTCGTAACTAAAATTATATGTCGCTAAGTAAGAAAAATAGTCAAAGGTGCTCTCCGTTACACCAAAGTTACTCTTCGAGAAATCAAAGACACTCTTCAATACATCAAGGACTTACTCAAAGACACCAAAGTTACACTCTAAGACATCCTTCGAGACATCAAAGACTTCCTTAAGACTTCAATGGGACTCTTCCATTCATCAAAGACATTCTCTAAGCCCTCAAAGTTATTCTCAGCACAATCAAAAGTTATTCCAAGACAACAAAAGTTATTCTCAGAACAATCAAAAGTTATTCCAAGACAACAAAAGTCATTCTCAGAGCTATCAAAATTATTCTCGGAGTCATCAAAAGGTATTCTCTAACTCACTTTTGGTCATTAAAGTTAATTTCTATGTTATAAAAGTTTGTCTCAGAGACATCTAAAGTTAATCTTAGAGTTATCAAATGTAATCTCTAACTCTCTTTTGTTCATCAAAGTTGATCTCAGAGTTAACAAAGGTAATCTCTAACTCACTCTCGTTCATCAAAGTTGTTTCAAAGACATCAAAGTTATTCAAAGAGCTAACAAAAGTTATTCTCAGAGTCACCTTCGTTCTTCAGAGAAACTTTCCAAAACATCTTTATTCATCAAAGTTATTCTCAGAGGCATAAAAGTCATTCTCAGAGCTATCAAACTTGTTCTCAAAGTCATCAAACTTATTCACAGAGTCATCAAAGTTAATCTAAGACATCATTTTTCATCAAAGATATTCTCTCTAAACCATCAATGTTCTTCTCTAAGACATAAAAGTTATTCTCAGAGTCACCTTCGTTCGTCAGAGAAACTTTCAAAACATCTTTGTTCATCAAACTTGTTTTCAAAGTCATCAAAAGTTAATCTAAGACATCTTCTTTCATCAAAGTTATTTTCAGAGACATCTAAAGTTATTCTCAGAGCTATCAAACTTGTTCTCAGAGTCATCAAATGTTATTCTCGAAGTCATCAAAGTTATTTTCAGAGACATCTAAAGTTAATTTCTATATTATAAAGTTATTCTCAGAGACATCTAAAGTTAATCTTGGTCATCAAAGTTGTTCTCTAAACATCAATGTTGTTCTCCAAGACATCAAAGATGTTCTCAAAATCATAAAAGTTATTCCCAGAGCTAACAAAG
This sequence comes from Procambarus clarkii, assembly GCF_040958095.1. Lineage (NCBI taxonomy): Eukaryota > Metazoa > Arthropoda > Malacostraca > Decapoda > Cambaridae > Procambarus > Procambarus clarkii. Next base: position 42,236,705 of record NC_091186.1, on the reverse strand, counting down.
TTAATCTCAGAGTTATCCAAAGATATTCTCATGTCCACAAAAGTTATTCCAAGAGACGTCAAAGTTGTTTCAAAGACATCAAAGTTAATCTCAGAGTTATCCAAAGACATTCTCAGAGACATCTAAAGTTATTCTCTAAGACATCAAAGTTGTTCTAAGAGTTATCAAAAGTTATTCTCAGTCATGATATGTTTTTCTCTAACTCACTTCCATTCATCAAAGACATTCTCTAAGTCCTGAAAGTTATTCTCTAAGACAACAAAGTCTTTCTCAGAGCTACCAAAGATGTTCTCTAAATCATAAAAGTTAATCTTAACTCACCTTCGTTCATTAGAGAAACTTTCCAATCCATATTCGTTGACCAGAGTTATTCTCAGAGTCATCAGAGAAGCTTTCTAAGACATCTTCGTTCTCCCAAAGTTGTTCTCTAAGACACCTTCGTTCATCAAAGAAACTCTCCTTCTTCCATCATGTTATTCTTTAAGACATCTTCAGTCATAAAATTTCTCTCCAAAATGTAACTAGTTCAGCTTTTCATATCAAACTTACGCTTCTGTTAAATATATTTTCTTAGACATTTTACCTTTTAAACTGTTCTCTGAACTACACTGTTCAAACCTACGTAACCTATCCTCTCCACCCAATGTTACTTAGTTAACGTAACGTTCCTAAACCTAACTTTACCTATCCTAACATAACTTACCTTACCTTACCTATCTTACCTAACTTTACCTATCCTAACATAACTTACCTTACTTTACCTATCTTACCTAACTTTACCTATATTACCTTACCATACCTTACCTATCTTACCTGACTTTACCTATCTTACCTAACTTAACCTGCATAACCTAACTTTACCTATGTTACCTTACCTATCTTACCTAACCTAACTTAACTTTACCTATGTTACCTTACCTTACCTACCTTTCCTAACTTAACCTGCTTAACCTATCTTACCTAACTTTACCTATGTTACCTTACCTTACCTACCTTTCCTAACTTAACCTGCTTAACCTATCTTACCTATCTTACCTAACTTTACCTATGTTACCTTACCTTACCTACCTTTCCTAACTTTACCTATCTTACCTAACTTACCTACATTACCTAACTTAACTTAACCTGCTTAACCTAACTTACCTTACCTTACCTAACTTATATAACTTATCTTACATATCCTAACGTAACCCAACTTGCTTTTACCTAACTTAATCTTACATTCCCAAACTGATGTATCCTAACTTATCTAGTCAAACCAGACATGATCTAACTTAAGTATTCCTTCTTGTCTTTGTGTTTCGTCAATCATTGTCTCATATTCATTTACTCATTTCATTAGTTAATTTCTCAAATGGTCACTTATGCATTTCAAAGAATTTTTGTTATATATGGGCATTTACTCATTTCAAGGGATAATTTCTCAAATGGACGTTTTTGCATTTCAAGTGTTATTTGTTTAAGATTGGGTATTTAACCATTTCAAAGGATTTTTTGTTATATATGGGAACTTACTCGTTTCAAGGGCTAATTTCTCAAATGGTCATTTTTGCAGATCAAGGGTTATTTGTTAAAGTTCATCAAGTTGCCCATAAGTTGTATTTATTATGTTTGTTATCATATGTTCTTATTCACCAACCCCTTAACCTAACCTCTTGTAATCTTAGTGTATTTAGTAGGTTCTATCTTATGTTCTTATTCCCCAACCCTTTAACCTAACCTTTCAGATGTAGTTTGTTGAATATATTATCCTTTTCCTAACCTTTCAGATGTAGTTTTGTTTCTCCTTTTTGTATATTTTTACCCAAACCTTCTTTCCTTCTTTACTTTGTTTTCACATATAAGTTCATTCTTTATCATAGTAATAATAAAAATTACAATAGTAAAGAATCAGATCTACTAAGACTTGAAATTGAGAAACAAGAGCTCAAGGGAGTGAGAGCATGAAAGAAGAGCAAGGAGTAAGAGAGAGGGGGCGGAAGAAAATGGGACCAAAGAAGAGAGAATGAGAGAGAGAGTGTGGGCATGGGAGCACTAAGACTTGAATTGAGAAAAAGAAAAACTAAGTGAATGAGAATGAGGGTGTGAGAATGGGAGCAATAAGACTTGAATTTGAGAAACAAGAGAGCATTTGAGCAAATGAGGGAGAGAGAGGGGGAGGAAGAGAGAGAATAAGGGAGAGAGATAGAAAAGGAGGGCTAGAAGGAGTAGGAGAATCAAAGTAAAGAAGGAAAGAAGGTTAAGTGGGATGGTGGGTTTGGGTAAAAATATACAAAAAAGGAGAAACAAAACTACATCTGAAAGGTTAGGAAAAGGATAATATATTCAACAAACTACATCTGAAAGGTTAGGTTAAAGGGTTGGGGAATAAGAACATAAGATAGAACCTACTAAATACACTAAGATTACAAGAGGTTAGGTTAAGGGGTTGGGGAATAAGAACATAAGATAGAACCTACTAAATACACTAAGATTACAAGAGGTTAGGTTAAGGGGTTGGTGAATAAGAACATATGATAACAAACATAATAAATACAACTTATGGGCAACTTGATGAACTTTAACAAATAACCCTTGATCTGCAAAAATGACCATTTGAGAAATTAGCCCTTGAAACGAGTAAGTTCCCATATATAACAAAAAATCCTTTGAAATGGTTAAATACCCAATCTTAAACAAATAACACTTGAAATGCAAAAACGTCCATTTGAGAAATTATCCCTTGAAATGAGTAAATGCCCATATATAACAAAAATTCTTTGAAATGCATAAGTGACCATTTGAGAAATTAACTAATGAAATGAGTAAATGAATATGAGACAATGATTGACGAAACACAAAGACAAGAAGGAATACTTAAGTTAGATCATGTCTGGTTTGACTAGATAAGTTAGGATACATCAGTTTGGGAATGTAAGATTAAGTTAGGTAAAAGCAAGTTGGGTTACGTTAGGATATGTAAGATAAGTTATATAAGTTAGGTAAGGTAAGGTAAGTTAGGTTAAGCAGGTTAAGTTAAGTTAGGTAATGTAGGTAAGTTAGGTAAGATAGGTAAAGTTAGGAAAGGTAGGTAAGGTAAGGTAACATAGGTAAAGTTAGGTAAGATAGGTAAAGTTAGGTAAGATAGGTAAGATAGGTTAAGCAGGTTAAGTTAGGAAAGGTAGGTAAGGTAAGGTAACATAGGTAAAGTTAGGTAAGATAGGTTAAGCAGGTTAAGTTAGGAAAGGTAGGTAAGGTAAGGTAACATAGGTAAAGTTAAGTTAGGTTAGGTAAGATAGGTAAGGTAACATAGGTAAAGTTAGGTTATGCAGGTTAAGTTAGGTAAGATAGGTAAAGTCAGGTAAGATAGGTAAGGTATGGTAAGGTAATATAGGTAAAGTTAGGTAAGATAGGTAAAGTAAGGTAAGTTATGTTAGGATAGGTAAAGTTAGGTAAGATAGGTAAGGTAAGGTAAGTTATGTTAGGATAGGTAAAGTTAGGTTTAGGAACGTTACGTTAACTAAGTAACATTGGGTGGAGAGGATAGGTTACGTAGGTTTGAACAGTGTAGTTCAGAGAACAGTTTAAAAGGTAAAATGTCTAAGAAAATATATTTAACAGAAGCGTAAGTTTGATATGAAAAGCTGAACTAGTTACATTTTGGAGAGAAATTTTATGACTGAAGATGTCTTAAAGAATAACATGATGGAAGAAGGAGAGTTTCTTTGATGAACGAAGGTGTCTTAGAGAACAACTTTGGGAGAACGAAGATGTCTTAGAAAGCTTCTCTGATGACTCTGAGAATAACTCTGGTCAACGAATATGGATTGGAAAGTTTCTCTAATGAACGAAGGTGAGTTAAGATTAACTTTTATGATTTAGAGAACATCTTTGGTAGCTCTGAGAAAGACTTTGTTGTCTTAGAGAATAACTTTCAGGACTTAGAGAATGTCTTTGATGAATGGAAGTGAGTTAGAGAAAAACATATCATGACTGAGAATAACTTTTGATAACTCTTAGAACAACTTTGATGTCTTAGAGAATAACTTTAGATGTCTCTGAGAATGTCTTTGGATAACTCTGAGATTAACTTTGATGTCTTTGAAACAACTTTGACGTCTCTTGGAATAACTTTTGTGGACATGAGAATATCTTTGGATAACTCTGAGATTAACTTTGTTAGCTCTGGGAATAACTTTTATGATTTTGAGAACATCTTTGATGTCTTGGAGAACAACATTGATGTTTAGAGAACAACTTTGATGACCAAGATTAACTTTAGATGTCTCTGAGAATAACTTTATAATATAGAAATTAACTTTAGATGTCTCTGAAAATAACTTTGATGACTTCGAGAATAACATTTGATGACTCTGAGAACAAGTTTGATAGCTCTGAGAATAACTTTAGATGTCTCTGAAAATAACTTTGATGAAAGAAGATGTCTTAGATTAACTTTTGATGACTTTGAAAACAAGTTTGATGAACAAAGATGTTTTGAAAGTTTCTCTGACGAACGAAGGTGACTCTGAGAATAACTTTTATGTCTTAGAGAAGAACATTGATGGTTTAGAGAGAATATCTTTGATGAAAAATGATGTCTTAGATTAACTTTGATGACTCTGTGAATAAGTTTGATGACTTTGAGAACAAGTTTGATAGCTCTGAGAATGACTTTTATGCCTCTGAGAATAACTTTGATGAATAAAGATGTTTTGGAAAGTTTCTCTGAAGAACGAAGGTGACTCTGAGAATAACTTTTGTTAGCTCTTTGAATAACTTTGATGTCTTTGAAACAACTTTGATGAACGAGAGTGAGTTAGAGATTACCTTTGTTAACTCTGAGATCAACTTTGATGAACAAAAGAGAGTTAGAGATTACATTTGATAACTCTAAGATTAACTTTAGATGTCTCTGAGACAAACTTTTATAACATAGAAATTAACTTTAATGACCAAAAGTGAGTTAGAGAATACCTTTTGATGACTCCGAGAATAATTTTGATAGCTCTGAGAATGACTTTTGTTGTCTTGGAATAACTTTTGATTGTTCTGAGAATAACTTTTGTTGTCTTGGAATAACTTTTGATTGTGCTGAGAATAACTTTGAGGGCTTAGAGAATGTCTTTGATGAATGGAAGAGTCCCATTGAAGTCTTAAGGAAGTCTTTGATGTCTCGAAGGATGTCTTAGAGTGTAACTTTGGTGTCTTTGAGTAAGTCCTTGATGTATTGAAGAGTGTCTTTGATTTCTCGAAGAGTAACTTTGGTGTAACGGAGAGCACCTTTGACTATTTTTCTTACTTAGCGACATATAATTTTAGTTACGAAAGTGTTGAAAAAGTTACATTTGACTATTTTAGTGCTCCACAAAGTATAAATGTCAGTTAAGAACGACGATGATAGATATCTTTGACTATATTTTCTTACTTGACGATGGATAAAGTTAGTTATGAACAGTGCTGAAAAGATTCCTTTGACAATTTTTAGCTAAGCGAAAGGCTGTTTTAGTTAAGAACGGTGTTGAATGAGGTTAATCCTGACTATTTTCAGATGAGAGAAGTGATATTTCAGTTAAGAAATGACAAGGAAACATGATGAAGTAACTATTTTTAGTTGACCGATGAATACTTTTAGTTGAGCAAAAGCCAAAACATGATGAACATGACTTTTTCTGATGATTGGCCAATAATTTTAGTTATGAAATGACAATGAAACATGATGAACACGGTTATTTTCTGATGAATGGGGAATATGTTTAGTTAAGAAATGATGAAAGTTATTATTTTTAGTTGATTGACGATGGATAAAAGCTAGTTATGAACAGTTTTGGAAAGTTTCCTTTGACAATTTTTTCTTGATGAAACATAGCGCCTGTTAAGAAAGTGCTGAAAAAAGTTTCCTTTGACAATTTTTAGCTAAGAGAAAGGTTGTTTTAGTTAAGAACAGTGTTGAACGAGGCTATTTCTGACTATTTTTAGTTGACTGGATAATAAGTTTAGTTGAGAAATGACGAAAGTGACTATGTTTTTAGTTGATTGGTGAAAGATTTTTTAGTTAAGGAACGTTAGATAACATGTAAGGGGAAAAACCCAGAGAACATATGGGGAACATGGCAAAGAACATATGTAAGAAAAGTTGATGAATACAGTGAACATGCTGGGAATATGAACTTACAGAGAACATGAAAACATGATAAGGAGAATAGGGAATACAAAGAATGAACAATGGACTTGTGAAGAACATGGAGAATATGACAAAGAATGTAGAAAACATGTAAGTGAAGGTGAAAAAACGAAGTGATCTTGTGAGGAACATGAACTTGTAGAGGAACATGAATATTGCAAAGAACACAAAATATGGAAGTTAGCATGAATATTGAGTATAAAAGTTGTAAAGAGAACATGTGATGAACATGAAAACATAGAAAATATGACTAGAATTTGTAGAGAAAGTAATGAGACTAAGAGAAAGATTACAGAAAAAATGGAGATACTTGTGAAAATATGAACTGAATGGGACTGTGAACATTTGAAGAACATGGAGTGAACACGGATGAGAATACGAAGAACACAGTGAATATAGAGAAAATATGCAAATACAGGGGGACAAGAGCTGGAGCTCTGTAACTGACTTGATCTTATTTACTACGTCTGAAATATAACTGTTTAAAATTTCAGGGGGATTGGACTGCTAGTAGCGAAATGTGGTCTCTGCCAAATTTGGGTCTTTAATTGGACTCTGATTAATTTCGATCATGAACTGGACTCTGAATATTTGGCACAAAGTAGACTCTGGCGAATTTTGCTAGAAAACTGGACTCTGATTAATTTCGATCATGAACTGGACTCTGAATATTTTGGCACAAAGTAGACTCTGGCGAATTTTGCTAGAAAACTGGACTCTGATGAATTTCGATCAAGAACTGGACTCTGTCAAATTTTCACAGATTACAGGACACTGATGAAATTTGCTCTCAAAGTAGGCTCTGGCGAATTTCTGTTGATAATTGGACTCTGATGAAATATGAGCTAAGTACTGTCTCTGACTAATTTTGCTCACAAAGTGGACTCTGTTCATTTTTAGGTATAAAATGGTCTCTGATGAAATATGAGCTAAAACTGTCTCTGACTAATTTTGATCTCAAAGTAGACTCTGGCGAATTTTCGGTATAAACTGGACTCTGATGAAATATGAGCTAAATACTGTCTCTGACTAATTTGCTCACAAAGTGGACTCTGTTCATTTTTAGGTATAAAATGGTCTCTGATGAAATATGAGCTAAAACTGTCTCTGACGAATATTGCTCTCAAAGTAGACTCTGGCGAATTTGAGCATAAACGGGACTCTGATGAAATATGAGCTAAATACTGTCTCTGACTAATTTGCTCACAAAGTGGACTCTGTTCATTTTTAGGTATAAAATGGTCTCTGATGAAATATGAGCTAAAACTGTCTCTGACGAATATTGCTCAAAGTAGACTCTGGCGAATTTTCGGTATAAACTGGACTCTGATGAAATATGAGCTTAAAACTGGGCTATGTTTAATTTGGTCTTTACAGATGAAATAGCAGTAAATGGATATAAAACTAAATGTTATGGATAAGTTGCCTGTTTTCCTTAACAAAACATCTAAGACAATATTCTCTGAAAAAAGGTCTTCTACAAATTCGGTCATAAACATATAAATAAACTTCTATGATTATTTGAAAACTCTGAAAATAGCTGTAAGGAAATAGACTCTGAAAATAGCTGTAAGGAAATAGGAGGAGAGAGAGAGAGGGAGAGGGACGGTCCAGATATTATTATGGAGAAGATAAGATACGATTACCGAGGTGACCTGAAGGCCGTGTCTGGCTGACGTCTAAAGTAAACACAGGTGAGGCGACAGATTGCGAGGTAAGGGGGGAGGGAGGGGGGTGAGGTACAAGTGGGGGATGCAGGGTGAGGTACGAGCGGTAGATGATGGGGGACGGCTGTGAAATGATTCAGATATACTAGTTTCTAAGTAAGAATCCAACTTAAACATATACAGCCTAAATATCTGTTTTATAATGGGTAGGAACTCTGAAAAAAATTCTCCCATAAGAACTTTTTAACAAACTCGTATGACATTATTTACATCATAAGAAACCTTAACAAACTTCTAAAATCTCAATAATTATTTTCCTCATAAGAATTCCTTAATTCCAAATCTGTGACTCCCAAAATTCGCCTGAAAACCCTAAAGCGCTACACACGATATTTCTGACCTGAAAACCCCGAAGCGCTACACACGATATTTGACCTGAAAACCCCCAAGCGCTACACACGATATTTGGTCTGAAAAAAAATATCGTCTGTGGCGCTTACACCCTACTACTCCCACCCTCCTTACTCCTGCCCACCCTCCTTACTCCTGCCCACCCTCCTTACTCCTGCCCCACCCTCCCTACTCCTGCCCACCCTCCTTACTCCTGCCCACCCTCCTTACTCCTTCCCACCCTTCTTACTCCTGCCCACCCTCCATACTCCTGCCCACCCACCTTACCCCTGCCCACCCTCCTTACTCCTGCCCACCCTCCTTACTCCTGCCCACCCTCCTTACTCCTGCCCCACCCTCCCTACTCCTGCCCACCCTCCTTACTCCTGCCCACCCTCCTTACTCCTTCCCACCCTCCTTACTCCTGCCAACCTTCTTTACTCCTGCCCACCCTCCTTACTCCTGCCCACCCTCCTTACTCCTGACCACCCTCCTTACTCCTTGCCCACCCTTCTTACTCCTGCCCCACCCTCCCTACTCCTGCCCACCCTCCCTACTTCTGCCCACCCTCCTTACTCCTGCCCATCCTCCTTACTCATGCCTACCCTCCTTACTCCTGCCCCACTTTCTTTACTCCTGCCCACCCTCCTTACTCCTGCCCACCCTCCTTACTCCTGCCCACCCTCCTTACTCCTGACCACCCTCCTTACTCCTGACCACCCTCCGTACTTTTGCCCATCCTCCCTACTCCGGCCCACTCTTCTTACTCCTGCCCACCCTCCTTACTTCTGCCCACCCTCCTTACTCCTGCCCATCCTCCTTACTCCTGCCCACCCTCCTTACTCCTGCCCATCCTCCTTACTCCTGCCCATCCTCCTTACTCCTGCCCACCCTCCTTACTCCTGCCCATCCTCCTTACTCCTGCCCACCCTCCTTACTCCTGCCCATCCTCCTTACTCCTGCCCATCCTCCTTACTCCTGCTCATCCTCCTTACTCCTGCCCTCCCTCCTTGCTCCTGCCCATCCTCCTTACTCCTGCCCCACCCTCTTTACTCCTGCCCCACCCTCCTTACTCCTGCCCCACCCTCCTTTCTCCTGCCCCACCCTCTTTACTCCTGCCCATCCTCCTTACTCCTGCTCCACCCTCTTTACTCCTGCCCATCCTCCTTACTCCTGCCCCACCCTCCCTACTCCTGCCCACCCTTCTTACTCCTGCCCACCCTCCTTACTCCAGCCCACCCTCCTTACTCCTGCCCACCCTCCGTACTCCTGCCCACCCTCCTTACTCTTGCCCATACTCCTTACTCCTGCCCATCCTGCTTACTCCTGCCCACCCTCCTTACTCCAGCCCACACTCCTTACTCCTGCCCACCCACCTTACCCCTGCCCACCCTCCTTACTCCTGCCCACCCTCCTTACTCCTGCCCACCCTCCTTACTCCTGCCCATCCTCCTTACTCCTGCCCACCCTCCTTACTCCTGCCCACCCTCCTTACTCCAGCCCACCCTCCTTACTCCTGCCCACCCACCTTACCCCTGCCCAACCTCCTTACTCCTGCCCACCCTCCTTATTCCTGCCCACCCTCTTTACTCCAGCCCACCCTCCTTACCCCTGCCCACCCTCCTTACTCCTGCCCCACCCACCTTACTCCTGCCCACCCTCCTTACTCCTGCCCACCCTCCTTACTTTAGCCCACCCTCCTTACTACTGCCAACCCTCCTTTCTCCTGCCCACCTTCCGTACTCCTGCCCATCCTCCCTACTCCTGCCCATCCTTCTTACTCCTGCCCACCCTCCTTACTCCTGTCCACCCTCCTTACTCCTGCCCACCCTCCTTACTCCTGCCCACCCTCCTTACTTCTGCCCGCCCTCCTTACTCCTGCCCACCCTCCTTACTCCTGCCCCACCCTCCTTACTCCTGCCCACCCTCCCTACTCCTGCCCACCCTCTTACTCCTGCCCACCCTCCTTACTCCTGCCCACCCTGCTTACTCCTGCCCGCCCTCCTTACTCCTGCCCACCCTCCTTACTCCTGCCCCACCCTCCTTACTCCTGCCCACCCTCCCTACTCCTGCCCACCCTCCTTACTCCTGCCCACCCTCCTTACTCCTGCCCACCCTCCTTACTCCTGCCCACCCTCCTTACTCCTGCCCACCCTCCTTACTCCTGCCCACCCTCCGTACTCCTGCCCCACCCTCCCTACTCCTGCCCACCCTCCTTACTCCTGCCCACCCTCCGTACTCCTGCCCACCCTCGTTACTTCTGCCCACCCTCCGTACTCCTGCCCCATCCTCCCTAACTCCTGCCCACCCTCCTTACTCCTGCCCACCCTCCTTACTCCTGCCCACCCTCTTTACTCCTGCCCCACCTTCTTTACTCCTGCCCACCCTCCTTACTCTTGCCCACCATCCTTACTCCTGCCCACCCTCCTTACTCCTGACCACCCTCCTTACTCCTTGCCCACCCTCCTTACTCCTGCCCACCCTCCGTACTCCTGCCCATCCTCCCTACTCCGGCCCACTCCTCTTACTCCTGCCCACCCTCCTTACTCCTGCCCACCCTCCTTACTCCTGCCTACCCTCCTTACTCCTGCCCACCCTCCTTACTTCTGCCCACCCTCCTTACTCCTGCCCATCTTGCTTACCCCTGCCCACCCTCCTTACTCCTGCCCACCCTCCTTACTCCTGCCCACCCTCCTTACTCATGCCCAAACTCTTACTCCTGCCCACCCTCCTTACTCTTGCCCACCCTACTTATTCCTGCCCACCCTCCTTACTCCTGCCCACCCTCCTTACTCTTGCCCACCCTCCTTACTCCTGCCCACCCTCTTACTCCTGCCCACCCTCCTTACTCTTGCCCACCCTACTTACTCCTGCACACCCTCCTTACTCCTGCCCACCCTCCTTACTCCTGCCCACCCTCCTTACTCCTGCCCCACCCTCTTTAATCCTGCCCACCCTCCTTACGCTTGCCCACCCTACTTACTCCTGCCCACCCTCTTTACTCCTGCCCACCCTGTTTACTCCTGCCCACCCTCCTTACTCCTGCCCACCCTCCTTACTCCTGCCCACCTCCTTACTCCTGCCCATCCTCCCTACTCCTGCTCATCCTAATTACTCCTGCCCACCCTCCTTACTTCTGCCCACCCTTCTTACTCCTGCCCACCCTCCTTACTCCTGCTCACCCACCTTACCCCTGCCCACCCTCCTTACTCCTGCCCACCCACCTTACTCCTGCCAACCCTCCTTACTCCTGCCCCACCCTCCCTACTCCTGCCCACCATCCTTACTCCTGCCCATCCTCCTTACTCCTGCCACCCTCCTTTACTCCTGCCCAACCTTCTTTACTCCTGCCCACCCTCCTTACTCCTGCCCACCCTCCTTACTCCTGACCACCCTCCTTACTCCTTGCCCACCCTCCTTACTCCTGCCCCACCCTCCCTACTCCTGCCCACCCTCCTTACTCCTGCCCACCCTCCTTATTCATGCCCACCCTCCTTACTCCTTCCCCACCTTCTTTACTCCTGCCCACCCTCCTTACTCCTGCCCACCCTCCTTACTCCTGCCCACCCTCCTTACTCCTGACCACCCTCCTTACTCCTGACCACCCTCCGTACTTTTGCCCATCCTCCTTACTCCGGCCCACTCTTCTTACTCCTGCCCACCCTCCTTACTTCTGCCCACCCTCCTTACTCCTGCCCACCCTCCTTACTCCTGCCCACCCTCCTTACTCCTTCCCATCCTCCTTACTCCTGCCCATCCTCCTTACTCCTGCCCACCCTCCTTCCTCCTGCCCATCCTCCTTACTCCTGCCCATCCTCCTTACTCCTGCCCACCCTCCTTACTCCTGCCCACCCTCCTTACTCCTGCCCACCCTCCTTACTCCTGCCCATCCTCCTTACTCCTGCCCATCCTCCTTACTCCTGCCCATCCTCCTTACTCCTGCCCACCCTCCTTGCTCCTGCCCATCCTCCTTACTCCTGCCCCACCCTCTTTACTCCTGCCCCACCCTCCTTACTCCTGCCCCACCCTCTATTCTCCTGCCCCACCCTCTTTACTCCTGCCCATCCTCCTTACTCCTGCCTCACCCTCTTTACTCCTGCCCATCCTCCTTACTCCTGCCCCACCCTCCCTACTCCTGCCCACCCTTCTTACTCCTGCCCACCACCCTCT
>NC_091186.1:42217671-42223815 GCF_040958095.1 Procambarus clarkii | reverse complement strand
GGCGCCGACGTGGTGAAGAGGCCCTCCTGTGAGAGAGTGTGGGACTCCTGTCTTTCTGCCCAGTTGAAGGAGTGTTGGAGGTCGTGGAAGAAGAGGCTGACGATCTCCAGACTTATTATCCTTATTTTCATATTCATGTATTACTTGTGATTGTATGTGCGTTCATGTAATTTGCATCAGTAAATTCACACATTTTATCTTTGTGTTTAAGTGTGCCTCTATTATAATATTTCTCTATGAGCATACACGAAGGTTATCATAGTACCACCTAGGGAACACTACGTTCTCTATAGAAGTTCTTATTGCCTGGAGAGTGGTAAAGACAGCACGACTTATATAAAAGTGTACCCTTAGCCATCCGATCAGTATCAGTGCCTGAATGGTGGCAACTATAACGTAGTGGCTAGAGAGAGGTAAAGCCACACAGACCTTCCTGGGAGAGTACCCTGGGCCGACAGTCTAGTAGCAGATCTATGGGAGTAGCAATCTTCTGGCTACAAACAATATATAATACACCCACTGAACTGCATTGCTGGGGTGCAGATATAATAACCCAGCTGGCGACCTTGTTAAGAAGAAGATAGAGAAGACAGGCGGGAAAGGAGTTCCTGCAACCTTTTTGTCTGGCAGGCAAGACTCAGGGAGGTTATGGTTATAAGGTAAGCCTGAGTCTTCCTTCACTCCCCCGGGTCTAGGCCGGAACTGTTAACAGCAGTTTCCCCGTGTTTGACTGAAGGGCTTCCAGGGTGAATCAGTGGCACCCCTTTTGTGGTGGAAGCAAAGACCTGCGGAGGTGGGCATTGTTGGTCCTCTCCTGTGTGACCAAGGAGACTCCGGTGAATCCCGGGAGTCGGAGGGGCTGAGTATTCGGCCTTTTGAGCCCGCAGCTGAGTGCTAGCAGAGCCCCGGCCCACCCCACGTGACAGAGAACTGGCGACCTTGCCAGGATTCGAACCCCGGTAGCCAAGAACTGGGAACTTCGCCAGGAAGCGTGGATCAAGCTACAGTGTGGCCCAAATTTCAAGACAAGTGTTGCCAGGGTACTAATACAGTGTGGCCAGTGAATTCAGTGGTACTGTTACTCAACCAGCTAAGGGACTGAAACGGTGAAATTAGTGCCTACTAACTTGTCTGTGCTGTCGTGTATGCTCAATGATATAGAGATGGAGGAGGACAAAGTAAAGAAATTTATTGACACAAGGGACGAGAGAATTTTGGAAGAGTGTACCAAGGCCCAGCTCCAACAAGTGGCAAACCACTTTGGGATCAGGTTGAGGACGACTAAGGTAGCGGAGCGAAGGATAGAGATCATGGCACAGCTCACAGCTCGAGAGGAGGCGACGGGAGAGGAGCCATCTCAAGAGGCCGTCCCGAGGAGAGCCGTCGCAAGGTGAACCGTCCCGACTAGAGCCACCCCAAGCGCCTACCAGTGTGGAGAGAATTCACAGTGAACATGGGAGCAGTGGAAGGTCCAGCTGTAGTAAGAGGAGCCTGCAACTGGAAATAATGAAGATGCAACTGGAAGCCCAGCTGCGACGAGAGGAGAGAGAAGCACGCTGAGCTGCAGCGAGAGGAACGTGCAGCTGAGCTGCAGCGAGAGGAACGTGCAGCTGAGCTGCAGCGAGAGGAGCGAGAAGCTCGGCTGCAGCGAGAAGGAGAGAGACAACTGCGACTGGAGGAGATAAAGGCAAAAAAGAAGTCGAATTGCGTCGCGTTGAACGTGGTCTGCCCTCACTACCTGCACGGCGGGATGACCTCAAGGTAAGGGAACGTGACTTACCTACGTTCGAACCACAAGAAGCTGAGGCGTTCTTCGAACACTTTGAACGGATAGCAACTCTGAAGGAGTGGCCGGAAGATGATTGGGCTCTGCTGGTCCAGGGCAGGTTGACTGGTGAGGCCCGGGAAGCCTACAACATGCTGGACCTAGAGGAGTGTACTAGTTACGACGCGATTAAGAATGCGGTGCTCCACTCATTCCGGCTGACTCCGGAGATGTACCGGAAGCGGTTCAGAGAGTGTACAAGAGCGTCGGGAGACTTACGCCGAGACCGCCAGGGATATGGAACGGAAATTCCTACGATGGTTGAAGGCGGAGGAAGCGGAGTCGGCGGATGATATCAAACGACTGATAGTGATGGAGAAGTTTATGTCAGTGCTCCATCCTGAGTTGCGAGTAAGGGTGAGAGAAGCAGGTATTAAGGACCTGAAGGCTGCAGCGGACCGAGCCGACATGCTGGAGGAGGCACTACATCTCAGGAGGGAGGGGCCGCCCAGACACTCGCCTTACCCCAGGTCGGGAGGGAACCTTAGGAGTTCAGGAGGAGCGAGGACGGGTGGGGACTCTCCCAAGAGTAGTGCCCATGAAGTAACCCAGTTCAAGAGCTCAAGAGACGCGGGGAGGAAGCCCCAAGCTGTGAGCAGTGGACCTAGCTCGGGAGCAAGTGCTGCAGTCCCGGACACGACGACAGGGAGTCCAAGGAGGACCCAGGGAACGTCTGCAAGTGGTACCGCCAGGGGGACTGGCGAGTGGCCGCCCAGGGGAGGTGCCGATGCTTCAACTGTGGTGTGAGAGGACATTATGCCCGCGAGTGTGAGGAGCACCAAAGGAATATAGGACTAATGTTGGAAGAGGAGAGAGTGTTTGTTCACACCCCATATTATAGTGGACCCAACGTGAATGGTTGGGAAATGAAGTTGGGTGAACATCCCTTCGTTTTCGGGGCCAACGTGAAGTTTGGAAAGTCAGACCCCAGTGGAGGTTGCCGTTCTTCGAGATACGGGTGCTGACATAAGTATGGTAACCAGGAGTATTCTCCCCAAGGAATTTAATGATTCACCTGTGGGAGTGGTGAGGATACGCAGTGTGGGGGAGGAATACAGGTTGCCACTTCACGAAGTACAGCTGATTGCCGACTGCGGAGTCGAGAAAGCTATAGTAGCTGTAGCCCCTAAATTACCCCTAGAGCATGTACAGTGGTGCTGGGTAATGACCTCGGAGGAGGCAGGATACAACCCGATTGGGCCAGAGTGCCTATGTTGCAAGCAGCGGTACAACCCTGCCAGGTGAGGTATCGGTCGTTCCAGATGGTAGTGAGGAAGCCGACTTCGCCAGGGGAAACGTCGCCAGAGACGACGACAACGAGGCGAGAGTGCAGAGAGGTCGTCGGAGGTCGTGGAAAACCCCGACGGGGACCTCCGACTAAGCCTGATGATGCGTGTGGAGGAGTGGCGAGGAGCAGCTGTACAAACGCCTGGGGCGGTGAAGAGGCTGCAGACCGCACTCCCTCCACACAGAAACGTGAATAAAGTAAGCTCAGTGGATGGGAACGGCAGTGAGGGGCAGAGTGGAGGAGCCACGACGCAGTGCACCCTATGCCAGCCAGATGAATAGTGGTAGGTGCAAGATGAACCCGTGGTGAGGTGAGCCACAGGGAGGTGGATGAGCCAACACGAACCGAAGAAGACGTCTGCAGGGAAGAGAATCTCATGGAGGAGTGAAAATGTTCGTCGGGAACGAAGGAGCGAATGGTATAGGAAAGGCAATACGAAGAAAGCAGGGAATAGGTACACCCAGGGTAGGCGCCAGCCTAACCGCAAAAAGCCTAGTGAGGAAGAGAGGAGCTGCTGGATGGAGTACAGGTGACAAGTGCCACTGTGAGGAGACAACGCACCTATGGGAGAAGAGGAACCGAGAAGAGAGAAGATTGGCGAAGAGGAGCTCATGAGAGGAAACATGGAGTACCTGTAGGACGCAGTGGAAGTGCAAGACTATCTCGGAGTGCACGACGCGGTGGAGGCGCTGCATGCACTGAATCTTACAGTGGTAACGAGCCGTTGGAGTACACTCGTAGCCACGGAGGAGGATTTCTTGTAGGTGTTCAGGGAACACCCATCACACCCGGTCCTATGCGAGGTGGAGATATAATGAGGCAAGTGACTGGCAAGGTGGTGGTACGAGCCACGTCACCAACTGGAGGAGTGACACTTCAGGAACGGAGGGAGCAAGAGTATAGGTTGCCCTCTTGAGTGCTGCTCTTCCGATATGACTCTTATTTTAAGGGGAGGGGTATGTTACGGTGCCCTCTCCTATTTCTTTCGTTTGCCTGCTTTAAGAGTCATATCAGCTCTCCCACTGATTCTCTGAGGTTCAGGGAGTCTATTGATATATGTGGCGACCAGACCGGCTGCCAGTTAAGGGAGAAAGTTACATTATAAGTTGTAAGTAAGGGGAAATTGGCGCCCTGATATAAAATGAAAGAGTATCCCCTACTGCAGATATGACTTTTGGAAGGGACACTAGCCGATCGCGGATTGGCCGACTTAGGTCGCGGGCGACCAATCAGGGCCCACCATGACGTCACCGAGTGCCCCGGCGGCGCCAACGTCAGAGTTGACCTGACCGTGAAGGCGAGAGGACGCACCTCGGTCAGCTCTCAAGGATTGAGGCTCTACAAGCCTTTCTTAGTGGATTAGAGCTGGCTATCGCAGCCCATCTTACGTATTGGAGACCCCGCGCTTCTGGGAAGCAAAAAGGAACCAAGTTTATTGAGCAAAAGAGTGCCAAACTTAAAAATATTCGGCGACGACGCTGGGCGGCGACGCTGGATGTTGAGGGCCTGGAAAGGTGTGGCGGGCAAGCCTAGCTGTGACCGGGTCACATCCACTGAGGTTTTGGAAGGACGACACCGTGCCTAGGACAAGGAGCAACGCCTTGTGGAAGGGGCGAGTGTGGGAAAATAGTGATTAGCTCAGCCCATCGATGAACCAGGATTGGGGTAGCTGAATCTCAGGGATTGGAACGGCGACGACGCGAAGGCTCCACGACACCTGAGGACCTGTGGAACGTTCCTGGATCGTCAAGGATCGACTCAGGAAGCGTGGGAACCTCACACCATCGAGGGACAGGCGTCGTGAGCCAGGAATGTAAGGTAGATCATTTTCCCTCCCATTACCCCTTGTGTGAGTAGGCTAGTTAGACCACAATATTTACTTATGTATGTGGCAATAGGACATTAATACTTTAGTAGTAGAATAGGCTGCAAGGCAGCTTGTGTCCAGGACTGTCAGAGGGGACAGTGTGTATGGATGGCAGGACAGTGAAAGAGGCCCTCCTGTGAGAGAGTGTGGGACTCCTGTCTTTCTGCCCAGTTGAAGGAGTGTTGGAGGTCGTGGAAGAAGAGGCTGACGATCTCCAGACTTATTATCCTTATTTTCATATTCATGTATTACTTGTGATTGTATGTGTGATCATGTAATTTGCATCAGTAAATTCACACTTTTATCATTGTGTTTAAGTGTGCTCCATTATAATATTTCTCTATGAGCATACGCGAAGGTTATCATAGTACCACCTAGGGAACACTACGTTCTCTATAGAAGTTCTTATTGCCTGGAGAGTGGTAAAGACAGCACGGACCTATATAAAAGTGTACCCTTAGCCATCCGATCAGTATCAGTGCCTGAATGGTGGCAACTAGTAACGTGGTGGCTAGAGAGAGGTAAAGCCACACAGACCTTCCTGGGAGAGTACCCTGGGCCGACAGTCTAGTAGCAGATCTATGGGAGTAGCAATCTTCTGGCTACAAACAATATATAATACACCCACTGAACTGCATTGCTGGGGTGCAGATATAATAACCCAGCTGGCGACCTTGTTAAGAAGAAGATAGAGAAGACAGGCGGGAAAGGAGTTCCTGCAACCTTTTTGTCTGGCAGGCAAGACTCAGGGAGGTTATGTTATAAGGTAAGCCTGAGTCTTCCTTCACTCCCCCGGGTCTAGGCCGGAACTGTTAATAGCAGTTTCCCCGTGTTTGACTGAAGGGCTTCCAGGGTGAATCAGTGGCACCCCCCTTTTGTGGTGGAAGCAAAGACCTGCGAGGTGGGCATTGTTGGTCCTCTCCTGTGTGACCAAGGAGACTCCGGTGAATCCCGGGAGTCGGAGGGCTGAGTATTCGGCCTTTTGAGCCCCTAGCAGCCGAGTGTTAGCAGTGCCCCGGCCCACCTCCCGTGACAATATATATGTATGTATATATATATATATATATATATATATATATATATATATATATATATATATATATATATATATATATATATATACATATATATATATATATATATATATATATATATATATATATA
>NC_091186.1:42207671-42210171 GCF_040958095.1 Procambarus clarkii | reverse complement strand
AGACTTTAGTTTACACACACACACAACTATATCCTGCAAACACTAAACAGAGTTTAAACAGCTTTGATTTTATACCTGCATTTGGGGGAAGTGATATGTTACAACAGTTTTGGATGAGGTGAAAACAAACTTTCAACACAAGACAGAACACGAAACAATGGGTATAATATTTAGTAAGTTAAAGGGAAGAATGGAAGTAACTGCAAAGGGCCTATTGGCCGATATTTCTTGATGCTTCTATATTGGTGCGGAGTCTTGAAGTGGGTAGAATATAGTTGTGCATTAATTGGCTGTTGATTGCTGGTGTCGACTTCTTAATGTGTAGTGCCTCGCAGATATCAAGCCGCCTTCTATCGCTGTATCTACCGATGATTTCCGTGTTTTTTGTCAACACGGAAAATGAAAGTTTGATTCTACCACGAAAAAATTCGTGTTAGAATTATTAATCTTACTTTTTCGGTCATATTTAGTAATATATGTCTACAGGAAAGACTGCTACCAGTCTTTATATATATATAAAGATATATATATATATATATATATATATATATTATATATATATATATATATATATATATATATATATATATATATATATATAATATATGTATCCCCCCGTGTTTTCACCTTCATTGTATTATCACCTGACCTAATGAGGGTATAAAATCAACTAGTATTGTAAGATCTGTTCACTTGAGAATGAACCATGGAGGTTCGAAACGTCGTGCAAATTATACAAATAAGTGTAATACACTCTATAGTAAATCACTTCTTTTCTTCACCTTAAAAGTACGAAAATGAGTTTTGGAGAACTCCTATTTCAATTAAGCCCTGATGCTAAGAAAATAGTTAGAGGGATAGAAGCCCTAAACCAGAAAATAATAAATACAGAATATGCGGTCATATTCAATGAAACATGTTTGAAAGAAAACCTGCTGCCAGTATACACCTATATATATATATATATATATATATTATATATATATATATATATATATATATATATATATATATATATATATATATATATATATATATATATATATATATTTATATATATATATATATATATAAATATTATATATATATATATTATATATATATAATATAATATATATATATATATATATATATATATATTATATATATATATATTAGTATATTTTGGTAGCAGTCTTTCCTGTAGACATATATTATTAAATATGACCGAAAAAGTAAGATTAATAATTCTAACACGAATTTTCTCAATCTTTCGTACATTACGCTTCACTGTTGGAGGTAAATCAAAAATCACTTCTCCAAAATTCATTTTTATTTCTAGTCTGACGCGACACGGGCGCGTTTCGTAAAACTTATTACATTTTCAAAGACTTCACAAATACACAACTGATTAGAACTTACGTATCTCTGATTTTATATCTACATTTGAGTGAGGTGGGAGGGGTGATGTGGCATTAACACAAGACAGAACAAGAGGGGATATTAATAGGGTATTAAAAGTATCAACACAAGACAGAACAGAAACAATGGGTATTGAATAGAAGTGTTTGTAGAAAGCCTATTGGTCCATATTTCTTGATGCTTCTATATTGGAGCGGAGTCTTGAGGTGGGTAGAATATAGTTGTGCAATAATTGGCTGTTGATTGCTGGTGTTGACTTCTTGATGTGAAGTGCCTCGCAAACGTCAAGCCGCCTGCTATCGCTGTATCTATCGATGATTTCTGTGTTGTTTACTAGGATTTCTCTGGCGATGGTTTGGTTATGGGAAGAGATTATATGTTCCTTAATGGAGCCCTGTTGCAACAGGGATTGTTGCAACAGAGATTATATGTTCCTTAATGGAGCCCTGTTGCAACAGGGCTCCATTAAGGAACATATAATCTCTTCCCATAACCAAACCATCGCCAGAGAAATCCTAGTAAACAACACAGAAATCATCGATAGATACAGCGATAGCAGGCGGTTTGACGTTTGCGAGGCACTACACATCAAGAAGTCAACACCAGCAATCAACAGCCAATTATTGCACAACTATATTCTACCCACCTCAAGACTCCGCTCCAATATAGAAGCATCAAGAAATATGGACCAATAGGCTTTCTACAAACACTTCTATTCAATACCCATTGTTTCTGTTCTGTCTTGTGTTGATACTTTTAATACCCTATTAATATCCCCTCTTGTTCTGTCTTGTGTTAATGCCACATCACCCCTCCCACCTCACTCAAATGTAGATATAAAATCAGAGATACGTAAGTTCTAATCAGTTGTGTATTTGTGAAGTCTTTGAAAATGTAATAAGTTTTACGAAACGCGCCCGTGTCGCGTCAGACTAGAAATAAAAATGAATTTTGGAGAAGTGATTTTTGATTTACCTCCAACAGTGAAGCGTAATGTACGAAAGATTGAGAAAATTCGTGTTAGAATTATTAATCTTACTTTTTCGGTCATATTTAATAATATATTATATATATATATATATATATATATATATATATA
>NC_091186.1:42090171-42202671 GCF_040958095.1 Procambarus clarkii | reverse complement strand
GGTTGCATGGCGTTTCACTTTCCTTCTTATGATGTCTTCAACGAAACCATTGGAGAAGCCGTTGTTGACTAGCACCTGCCTTACCCTACAGAGTTCTTCGTCGACTTGCTTCCATCCTGAGCTGTGGCTGAGAGCACGGTCGACATAAGCGTTAACAACACTCCTCTTGTACCTGTCTGGGCAGTCACTGTTGGCATTTAGGCACATTCCTATGTTTGTTTCCTTAGTGTAGACTGCAGTGTGGAAACCTCCGCTCCTTTCCATGACTGTTACATCTAGAAAGGGCAGCTTCCCATCCTTCTCCATCTCGTAAGTGAAATGCAACACTGAATTCTGCTCAAATGCCTCCTTCAGCTCCTGCAGATGTCTGACATCAGGTATCTGTGTAAAAATGTCATCAACATACTTGCAGTATATGGCCGGTTACAACATGCATACCTGCAGTATATGGCCGTTACGAGTGGAGTCCTACGGGACTCCACTCGTAACGTCTCGCCAATCTGAGACCTCACCCCTCACACAGACTTGTTGTCTCCTGTTGCTTAGGTACTCCTTTATCCAATGGAGTACCTTCCCTTTCACTCCAGCCTGCATCTCCAGCTTTTCACTAGCCTCCTGTGTCGCACTGTATCAAAGGCTTTCTGACAATCCAAAAATAGGCAATCTGCCCACCCTTCTCTTTCTTGCCTTATTTTTGTTGCCTGGTCATAGAATTCAAGTAACCCTGTGAGGCAGGACCTGCCATCCCTGAACCCATGTTGATGCTGTGTTACAAAGTTCTTTCGCTCCAGGTGCTCCACTAGCTTTCTTCGCACAATCTTCTCCATCAGCTTGCATGGTATGCAGGTTAGGGACACTGGCCTGTAATTCAGTGCCTCCTGTCTATCCCCTTTCTTGTATATCGGGACTACGTTAGCTGCTTTACAAATTTCTGGCAGTTCCCCTGTTGCCAGTGATTTGTTATACACTATGGAGAGTGGTAGGCACAGTTCTTCTGCTCCTTCCTTTAGTATCCAAGGGGAGATTCCATCTGGGTCTATAGCCTTTGTCACATCCAACTCTAGTAAACACTTCCTTACTTCCCTGCTGGTAATCTCAAACTCTTCCAGTGGTTCCTGGTTAGCTATTCCCTCTCATCTCTGGGATTTCTCCTTGCTCTAAGGTGAAGACCTCCTGGAATTTCGTATTCAGTTCCTCACACACTTCCTTGTCATTTGTAGTGAATCCTTCTGCCTCTATCCTTAATTTCATAACTTGTTCCTTTACTGTTATTTTTCTCCTGATGTGGCTATGCAGCAATTTAGGCTGAGTCTTTGCCTTGCTTGCGATGTCATTTTCGTATTGTCTTTCTGCCTCTCTTCTCATCCTGACATATTCATTCCTGGCATTCTGGTATCTTTCTCTGCTCTCCAGTGTCCTGTTATTCCTATAGTTTCTCCATGCCCTTTTACTTTGCTGCTTAGCTAGCCTACATCTCTGATTAAACTATGGGTTTCTCATCTTCATTTCACTGTTTTCCTTTTGGGCTGGGACAAACTTGCTTGCTGCATCCTTGCACTTATGCGTGATGTAGTCCATCATATCTAGGGCCGTCCTTTCCCTGAGCTCTGTTTCCCATGCTATATCTGTTAGGAATTTTCTTATCTCCTCATAGTTTCCCTTTCGGTATGCTAACCTTTTGGTTTCGGTATCCCTCCTCGAGTTCAATAACCCTTCTTCAATCAGGTACTCAAATACCAATACACTGTGATCGCTCATTCCTACTGGGCCCTCAAAACTGATTTCTCTTATGTCAGAGTTGTTCAGGGTGAAGACCAGGTCGAGTCTCACTGGATTGTAATTTCCTCTCATCCTTGTGGGTTCTCTGACATGCTGGGTTAAAATGTTTCTAGTCACCACCTCCAGTAGTTTGGCTCTCCACGTATCCTTGCCTCCATGCGGTTCCTTGTTCTCCCAGTCAATCCTTCCGTGATTGAAGTCCCCATGATGAGCAGGTGGGATCTATTTCTACAGGCAGCAGAGGCTGCCCTCTCAATTATAGTGTTAGCTGCCATGTTGTTGTTTTCGTACTCTTAACTGGGTCTTCTGTCATTTTGTGGAGGGTTATATATTACTGCTACTACTATTCTTGGTCCTCCCATTGTCATGGTGCCTGCTATGTAGTCTCTGAAACCCTCACAGCCCGGGATAGCCATCTCCTTAAAACTCCATTCCTTTTTCATGAGTAGGGCCACTCCGCCTCCTCCCCTACCTTCCCTCTCTTTCCTTATTTCTGTGTACTCCTGGGAAAACACGGCATTCGTTATGATTCCAGAGAGTTTTTTTTTCAGTGAGTCCAATTACATCTGGGTTCACTTCTTGTGATCTTTCCCTTAGTTCACTTGCCTTGCCTGTGATCCCATCTATGTTCTAGTACATTACCCTGAAACTGACTCTCTTCTGCTTCTCCTCTGGGGGGGGACCTGTGGGGTCTGGGGTGAGGGGGAGCTGGGAGGATCTGGTACGGGGAGACTGATGGAGGAGGAAGGGCTTGAGGGGGTGGGTGAGAGGGGGAGGGTTGGGGGGTGAGAGGGGGAGGGTTGAGGGGGGTGAGGGGGAGGGTTGGGGGGATGGGGGGCAGTAAAGGGGGAAGGGCTTGGGGGGCGTGGGAGGAAAGGGAAGGCTCAGGTGGGTGAGGAAGAGGGGAGGGTTTTGGGGAGTGGTGGAGAGGGGAAGGCTTAGGTGGGGTGGGGGAGAGTGGAGGGCTTGTGGGTGGGAGAGACGGGAGGGCATGTGGGAGAAGGGAGGGCTTGGGGGATGGGGGAGAAGGGAGGTATGCCTGTTGAATTCAATAGCAGTATCAGAGGCTGAAAGCAGACCATCGTCTGCTTTCAACAGATCATTTGACCCAATAGTGACCCAACAGATCATTTTAGATGCTCAGAGTGTAAGAACACTGTGTTAATATTCTATTAACGTATTGTAAAGTTAGGATGTTGGTTATATTTAGAACTGCATAGTGGCAACTTAATATTGTATTGGAGGATAAGTAAATGTTACTGAACGATCAGTTGTTCACACCGGCAAAAAGCCGCATGAGAAAAATCAGTCTTCTCTAACTACGCTCAGGGCTGGTCGGACATAGTTTTGTGTGGCTCTCCCTTTTTAACCTCCTTCCATTCTATTCTATTCTCTCCTTAATCTTCACTATACCAGGTTAAGTAAAATACCATTGTTGTTACGTGCCCCTAGATCTTCTAAGTGTAAATTTGTCTGTGTTCTCAAGTCAATTATTTTGAGTTCCAAGTGTTTAGTTGTTTTGAGCTGACAAGTGAACACGTGTTGCGTGTTAAAGATGTTAAGTTCATTGGTATGTACTGTCTTGTAAGGAACGTAGACTTTACCTATACTTTGCTGTGTGTAACTCTCGTCTCCTGCCTATATGGAGTCAAAAAAGTATTGTAAGATCGAGGAGGTAAAGTATATGTTGCACTTGGCGGTTTAGGGTTAATAAATTATATTAAAGCAAATGTTAACGGGAGTTTCCATCACCCCTTTGTGATGAGGGTTAGGTGATCTATGCTAGACGATAGACCATTTTTGGTATTATTTCTTTGGCTGGGAATTGTTTTCCTGGGGGCCGGGCCTTTCCTAAACCCCCATTGGGTGGAACTCCCTTACCTTGAGTTTAACCCCAACAGAGCACCCAATCTTGTAACACACACAACCTGTGTTTTATAGATCCCAGACAGTCGCAAGGAACATTTCCCATCCCACACAACTGTATTTTCTAGGGCCCTCATCCCTCACAGCTGTGTTTTCCAGGTCCAAGGCTGGAACGAGGAACATCCCACAGCTGTGTTTTCTATTGCCCAGGCAGTCACAAAGACTATTTATCATCCCATACAGTTGTGTTTTCTAAGGCCCAGGCAGTCACAAGGAATATTTCTCATTCCTTAAAGCTGTATTTTCTAGGACCCAGGAAGGCACAAGGAATATTTCTCATTCCTTAAAGCTGAGTTTTTCAGGTACCAGGCAGGCAAGGAATATTTTTCATCCCACACAACTGTGTTTTCTAGGGGACCAGGCAGGCACAGGGAACATCACACATAGCTGGGGTCTCATGGAACATTCCTCATCCTACACAGTTATGTTTTTAGGTTACAAGCAGGCACAAGGTTCACCTCACTTCCCACACAGCTGTGTTTACTAGAGTTCAGGTAGGCACAAGGCACATTTCTCATCCCACACAGCTTTGTTTTCTAGGTCATAAGTAGGCACCAGGAACATTTCTCCTCCCACACTGCTGTGTTCTCTAGGGGCCCAGACAACCACTAGGAACATTTCTCATCCCACACAGATGTGTTTTCGAGAGACCAGGCAGACATAAGGAACATTTCTTATTTTATACAACTAAGCTTTCTAGGTCCCAGAAAGCACGAGGAACAGTTCTCGTCCCACGCAGCTGTGTTTTCTAAGGCGCAGGTAAGCACAAGGAACATCCCAAACAGCTGTGTATTTTAGGGACCTGGCAGACACAAGGAACATTTCTCATGCCACATAACCTGTGTTTTCCAGGACCTAGACAGACACATGGAACATTTCTAATACAAAACAGATGTGTTTTCTAGGGCCAAGGAAGGCACATGAAACATTTCTCATCCCACGAAGCTGTGTTTCCAGGACCCAGGCAGACACATGGAACATGTCTAATAGAAAACAGATATGTTTTTTAGAGGCCAAGGAAAGCACACGGAACATCCCAAACAGCTGTGTTTGCTTGGTGGCCATGGCACTGGATGACTCTTCTTTTATTTGTTTTTGTTGCGCCCAGGCAGTCCCAAGGAACATTTATCATTCCTCACAGCTGTGTTTTATAGGACCCAGGCATGCAGAAGGAACATTTCTCATAAAGACTGTGTTTGCTAGGGCTGAGGCAGGCACAAGGAACATTTCACATCCCACACAGCATACGAGGGGGGCCTCGTAGCCTGGTGGATAGTGCGCAGGACTCGTAATTCTGTGGCGCGGGTTCGATTCCCGCACGAGGCAGAAACAAATGGGCAAAGTTTCTTTCACCCTAAGTGCCCCTGTTACCTAGCAGTAAATAGGTACCTGGGAGTTAGTCAGCTGTCACGGGCTGCTTCCTGGGGTGTGTGTGTGTGTGTGTGTGTGTGTGAGAAAAAAAAAAAAAAAAAGTAGTTAGTAAGTTAGTAGTTAGTTAGTAAACAGTTGATTGACAGTTGAGAGGCGGGCCGAAAGAGCAAAGCTCAACCCCCGCAAAAACACAACTAGTAAACACAGCTGTTATTTATTTGTTAGAGTGTTAATGGTTGGCTGGTTAGTTCAGGATATCGCCAATGTCTTAACTATTAAAATCGCCATAAGATAAGATTTATTACGGAAAGGAATCTGAATATTTTGTGATTGTGCAAACAATTAACGTTCTGAGCCAAACAACAAGGAATTGTAAATTTAATAGAAACATGAACTTACAGTCACTTGTGTCTGAGGAGCTCCTTCAGTCACTTTCTGAACCTTCTCCATGATGGTGGAGGCTGAGTCTCTCAGGTGGATGGTGACACCCGCCTCTGTGGTCACCATCTCCAGGGCCTCCCTGATGGTCTCCTGCACCTGTCATTACCAACACAAACATTAATGGTGGAGGCTGAGTGTCTCAAGTGGATGGTGACACCCGCCTCTGTGGTCACCATCTCCAGGGCCTCCCTGATGGTCTCCTGCACCTGTCATTACCAACACAAACATTAATGGTGGAGGCTGAGTGTCTCAAGTGGATGGTGACACCCGCCTCTGTGGTCACCATCTCCAGGGCCTCCCTGATGGTCTCCTGCACCTGTCATTACCAACACAAACATTAATGGTGGAGGCTGAGTGTCTCAAGTGGATGGTGACACCCGCCTCTGTGGTCACCATCTCCAGGGCCTCCCTGATGGTCTCCTGCACCTGTCATTACCAACACAAACATTAATGGTGGAGGCTGAGTGTCTCAAGTGGATGGTGACACCCGCCTCTGTGGTCACCATCTCCAGGGCCTCCCTGATGGTCTCCTGCACCTGTCATTACCAACACAAACATTAATGGTGGAGGCTGAGTGTCTCAAGTGGATGGTGACACCCGCCTCTGTGGTCACCATCTCCAGGGCCTCCCTGATGGTCTCCTGCACCTGTCATTACCAACACAAACATTAATGGTGGAGGCTGAGTCTCTCAGTGGATGGTGACACCCGCCTCTGTGGTCACCATCTCCAGGGCCTCCCTGATGGTCTCCTGCACCTGTCATTACCAACACAAACATTAATGGTGGAGGCTGAGTCTCTCAAGTGGATGGTGACACCCGCCTCTGTGGTCACCATCTCCAGGGCCTCCCTGATGGTCTCCTGCACCTGTCATTACCAACACAAAACATTAATGGATGGTGACACCCGCCTCTGTGGTCACCATCTCCACAACCAACACATTAATGGTGAAGACTAAACCACACACCAGAAGGTGAAGAGACGACGACGACGTTTCGGTCCGTCCCGGATCATTATCAAATCCAATGTGATTGGAGCGAGTTGTTGTTGTTTCTCGACAAACAAACACTCTTCGTAGTAATCTGGTTCACACTGCTTCTCGTGCTTCTAATGCTGTTGGTGTTTACTCTATTACTAAAACCTCTATAAATTATTGAGGTTATTAGATAGGTTGGGGTTTACGAGTAGGTAAGGTAATTATCAAAAGAATGAACCAAACCGGGAAGGCTATGTAGCACCATCAAAGTGCGAAATAATCAGAGGGCGCTAAATATCACCAAGAATGCCAATACGAGAACAAAAACGCATAAGGCGAACGATATCAAAAGTATCCGATTCACCAAGAATTCTATCGAGGGACAAGTGACCACGAGGAACGGTCGGATAGCAAGACACACGCTCGTCCTGGAAGTCAGGACATTCAACAAGGATATGCGCAACTGTAAGAAGGACAACGCAATTTGAAAAATAAGGAGCAGGGCAGGGCTCCATTAAGTGACTGTGAGTCAAGCAAGTATGGCCAATCCGCAGCCTAGCTACAGCAGTTTCCCACCGCAGGTTATGGTGGTAGAAGGAAAACCACGGGGACACACTACGTTTGAGAGTACGCAGTTTGTTACTAACTTCAGAGGACCAACAACCCTGCCAACGGGCAAGGATGGAGGATTGAATAACAGGATAAAAATCGGAATAAGGAATACCTTTACGGGAGATGGGACAAGAACGGATAGCGTCCCTAGTGGCAGCATCCGCACGCTCATTTAAAGAAATACCAATATGGCTGGGAACCCAACAAAACTCTGCTGATTTAAATTTACTAGAAATAAGAAACAGCCAATGTTGAATTTGATGACCACCGGATGGACAGGATTAAAGGACACTAGAGCCACGAGGGCACTACGAGAGTCAACTACAACCACAAAGGAGGAATGACAATGAGAAAGCAAGAGACGGAGAGCATAGAGAATAGCATAAAGTTCTGCTGTGAAGACGCTAGCCTCCGAAGGGAGGTGACACATGTAAGTGCGGTCAGGAAAACAACAGAGTAGCTCACACCGTCCGCAGACTTAGACCCATCGCTGAAGATGGAAATAGAGCGGGAGTGTGAAGAAAAGTGCTCAAGGAAAAGGCGTTTCAGAACCGTAGGAGGGGTAAAAGCTTTAGTGATGCGGGTCAAGGACGTACAAAACTTAGGAAGGGGGACTCTCCACGGAGGTAAGGAAGGAACAATATGAGGAGAAACATTAGAAATACGAACAGAAAGAGAATCCTGTAAGCGAGATAACCGGACATAAAGAGGGAGGCGATGAAGTGGAACAGGAACCACAGAAGGGGTAAAAGTTAAAGCACGACAAAGGCGAGAGGAAGGATGTTGTAAGGACCGCGCAAGATAGTGAAAACAGTAGCGATCATGGCGGTCCTGGAGAGAGAGGAAGCCAGTGTCAACATACAAACTGAAAGCGGGAGTCGAACGAAAGGCATCAGAGCTCAGACGCAACCCAGTATGGTGCTAAGCATCAAGACGGCAAAGAGTAGAAGAAGGAGCAGAAGAGTATACAGAGCAACCATAATTGAGTTTAGACAGGACGAGAGAGGAGTGCAAAGAGAGGAGCGTGCGCCTATCCGCTCCCCAAGAAGTATGGGACAAAACCTTAAGGAGGTTAAGGGCCTTAGAGCATTCAACACGGAGGTAAGAGATATGGGCTGACCAAGACAAATGAGTGTCAAAGATTAACCCCAAAAGCTTAGCGGAATCCCTGTACACAAGGGGATGACCATAAAGCGACGAAGAGGGTCGAAGAACGACATGCTTCCGAGGAAAAATCATAGCACAAGTCTTATACACAGAGAACTTGAAGCCATGATCGGTGGCCCAAGACGACACGGTATCAATCACAAGTTGAAGCCGCCGTTGAAGGAGAGGCAAATCATCACCCTGGCAGCAAAGGGTAAGATCGTCGACATAGAGAGCAGAGAAGACGCCAGAAGGAAGAGAGGAAAGAAGACCGTTGAGGGCAACTAGAAAAAGAGTAGTGCTCAGAACACTACCCTGGGGTACACCTTTATACTGCTTAAAAGGGGCAGAGAGAGTGACACCAAGCCGCATACGAAAGGAACGACGAGAGAGGAAACTCTGAAAGAAGAGAGGGAGATTCCCATGAAGGCCAAAAAAATGAAGTTGAGACAAAATATGATACCACCAGGTAGTGTCGTAAGACTTTTCCAGGTCAAAAAGGATGGCAACAAGGGAGGTCTTCGCATCAAAAGCAGTACTAATATAGACCTCCAAGTTCATCAGGACATCCGTTGTGCTGTGGCACTTGCGAAAACAAAACTGAGAAGGGGAGAGGTGGTGATAGTGTTCTAAGAACCACATCAAACGAACGTTAACCATACGTTCAAAGAGCTTGCAGACACAACTCGTGAGGGCAATAGGGCAGAAGTTCTTCGGGAGATGACCCGAGAGACCCTGGTTTCTGAACAGGGAGGACAACAGCATCGAGCCAATACCCAGGGACTGATATGACGACTCCCAGACCCTATTGTAGAGACTCAGTAAATACTGAGACGTGCACGGAGGGAGATGGCGAAGCATTTCATAATGAATGCCATCGGAGCCCGCTGCCGTAGAACCGCAGAGGGCCAGGGCAGACTGAAGCTCAGGGAGAGAGAAGGGATCATTATAGGGAAGGCGAAGATGAGTACAGAAATTTAAAGGACGAGATTCAAGAATAGGCTTACGAAGAAGGAAGGTTTGAAGAAGATGAGAACAAAAATTAACAGATGAAAAGTGGGAACCCAGTTCAGTCGCGACCTGCAACGGCTCCGCCACAAGAGCACCATGGAGGCGAAGGACCGGCGAGACATCGGGAATGAACTTACCCGCAATCATGTAGATACGCTTCCAGACCAGTGGTAGAGGAGTTTCGGACATAACGGTGGAGACATAAGACATCCAGCAAGCACGTTTAGCCACATGGATGGTCCTACGGGCCACCGCAAATGCCTTCCGAAACAATCGAAAAGACTCAACCATCTGCCGGTGGCGATGTCTCTTCCAGGCTGCACGCTTACAGCGGACAGCCCAAGCACAGTCCACATTTCACCAGGGAACGCACTTCCGCATTCCCCGAGAGGAAGAGCGAGGAATAGAGCGGAAGGCAGCGTCAAAGACAGTGTCATGAAAAAGAAGGAGGGCGCGAGGAAGAGGCAGAAAGGAGAGGTCGGAAATAGTAGCACGGAGAGTAAAGAGGCGCCAGTCAGCCTCAGCAAACCTCCCCCCTAGGGAAGGAGAGAGGAGGGCGAAAAGAGAAAAAAGTAAGAATGATAGGAAAATGGTCACTGCCATGGAGGTCATCAAGGACCTGCCACCCGAAATCTAAGGAAAGGGATGACGAGCACAGAGAAAGATCGAGACAGGAAAGGGAGCGAGTCCGAGAGTCCAAATGAGTGGGCTCACCAGAATTCAGAAGGGACAGAGAAGAAGAGAGGATGTAAGGTTCAAGGAGGCGACCCCGGGTGTTTGTCAGAACATCACCCCAAAGGGCATGGCGACAACCGAAATCACCCAGCAGGAGCACAGGCTCCAACAAGGCGTCTAAGAGGTGTTTAAGATTCGGAAGAGAAAGTGGGACTGTGGGGGAAGGGGGAGATAAATGGAACAAACTGTGTACCATTTACGCACAAAGACACGAGCAGCAGAACAGTGGAGAGGCGACGAAAAAAGTAAGGGGAAGAAGGAAACATCTAAGCGAATCAAGAGAGCAGAAAAGTTATGGGCCCCAGCAACAGCTGGGGGGGGGGAGAGGAAAGAATAGCCACGGAAGCGACCAGGACGAGCACCAAGCATTGGCTCCTGGAGACAGACACAAAGGGGCGAAAACTGTGAAATTAGAAGTTGGAGGTCAAGGAAATTGGCGTAATATCCACGGATGTTCCATTGAAGAATTGACATCGGCAAAAAGAGAAAGGATAGCAACAGAGAGCAAAGAAGAAACGAAGGTGAAAAAGAAACACAGCACGTTAAAGAAGCACAGGGTCAGGATTAGGGTCAGCGAAGTTAGGGTTAGGGGGCATGGGTAAACTGAGTAAAGAAGGAGGGAAAGAAGCAGGAGGACAGACCAGAGATGGACGAGCAGGGTCTGGAGGAGGAGAAGGAAGAGGAGGAGAAGGAGGAGGAGGAGGAGGGGCAGAAAGAGGGGGAGTGCACCTCAGCAAAGGCAGTAACCGAGACGGAACCGGGGGCTAAAGAAACCTCCACAGTAGGAACAAGGGGCTCTACCACCGAAGCGGGAGGAACGATAGAATTAGAGATAGGGGGTGAAGAAGGAAGCGAAGCCTTCTTACCTACCAGGAAGGAGGAAGGAGAGGAGCCAGGTTTCCGTTTCACCTGTCAAAGAGACAGGTGTCCCACCAGCAATATACTGGGCAACAGACTCCAGCATCTCGAAAGGAGAAGAAGAGAGAGAGCGAACAACCCGACCACCAGGAGAGCGATGGACATCGGCCCGCACAGTCAGGCGGCGTGGAGAGCCAAGAGGCGGAGGAGAATGACAGGAAGGAGGACCAGAGGGAGAGGAGAAAGAAGACACAGGAGACATGACAGACTGGGTAGAAAGAAGGGGAACCCTAGACAGAGAACCAGGAGGGGGACCCATCGGGACAGAACGGAGGAAAACAGGGGAGGTGGTGGTGGGCGTGTCCGGGTCTATGGCTTGGAAACGGTTGTGAGACTGAGGAAGGTGGGAAGGACGAGGAGAGGAAGAGCGCACCTCGCGAGCATAGGAGGCGGCAGCAAAAGAGGGGAGATGATGAACTTGGTGCCGAGCCTCAGAAAAAGACAAACGGTCCCGGTGCTTCAAGTTGAGGACAGCCGACTCAAGTTTGTAACGTATACACGTGGGGGAGAAGGTAGGGTGGGCCTTACCACAATTGAGGCAGCGGGCCTGGTGAGAAGTGCACTCCAACTTAGAGTGACCCTTGTCCCCACACATAGGACAGAGAGAGAGAGACAGTACTGGAGCAGCGGAGGGCTCCATGCCCAAACCTCCAGCACTTATTGCAGAGCTGAGGAGATGGAATATACTCCTGAACAGAGCATCTGGTACCAGCAAAAATGACAGAGGGCGGAAGAGACCTACCATCAAAGGTAATCTTCACAACCCGAAAGGGCTGACGGCGATGACCATGAGGGGGACGAGTAAACGTATCCACCTGGAGGACAGAATGGCTTTGGGCCTCGAGGATATGCTTGGTATCCTCGTGGTAGTCTTCTAGATTCCTAACACCGGTCGCAACATGGTGCGGGAGGAGAACAGTGCCAACACTGGCATTTAACTGAGCGTTCTTGGAGACCCGAACAGGGGTCTCGCCAAGGCAGGATAAGGCGGCCAAGTGGGTGGCTGCATCCTGAGGAGCAGCAACGACACGGGTACCAAGACGGGTGGGGTTGAAAGTAACAAAGGCATCTACTGAATCTACCAAATGCCTATGAAGGGAAAAATCGTCAGGAGTTGAATCTAAAGGATGGAGGTCAAAGTACTTAGTCCACATAGCAGGACCAAACAAAGCATAGTACGAATTAGAATGGGAAGGGAGCATACGAAAGCGGCCATGGCGGGGATGGTGATGAGAACTTTTAGAGAGAGACGGGTCAAAAGGCGCAGTAGTCACAATAAGAGATGGAGCCGTGCAAGAGGACGAGGCGGTCACCACAGCAGGCTTGGGGCTCGACCCAATCACAAAGGAGGGAGGGGAGCAGGGAGGAAGAGTCCGGTCTGGGCCTAAACCGGGCCCTGTAGCGCGGGCTACAGATCCTGGTCTTCCAGGATGGTCCGACTCAGGGGCCTGGTCGCCCACCCCATGAGTCTGGGTAAGAGAAGTCGTGTCGTCATCCATTCAGCAAACAATATCAAAAGTTTGGGACCTGGAACCAAGGGATACCACCTAAAAGGGCAGCCAGGGAGGCCGAGTGCGGGCCAGTGCAGGAAGGCTGTGTCGTCCCCAGCGGTGCTCCCCTTTTTCAACAGGGGAGTCCTACTACATCGTCCATGCTCCCACACTGGTGCTAAGACCCCATTCCCCCTATCGCCCCAGCCTGGACACCCAACCATCCACTCAGGGCCGTCCCCTCACAGGCGACCCCTCCAGCGGGTGGTCCGATGGCTCACAAGACCCCTACGCCTTGGCTCACAAGGCCCTTCAGCATGTACACCACCCAAAGAGGGGGCAGGAGAGGAGGCACAGGCAACCCACACCTGTCCCAGGGAGGTGTACGTGAGCCCCTCACCACGGCAAGGAGGGACCACAGAGGGGATTGGGGTTTACGAAGGAAGGAAGGAAGTCTCTGGTAGTTTTATATACAAGCGAGCTGCCCCTCCTTCTGGCAAATTGCAGTGAATTGTTTCCTTGCCAGATGTAAGACCATTTTAGATGCTCAGAGTGTAAGAACACTGTGTTAATATTCTATTAACGTATTGTAAAGTTAGGATGTTGGTTATATTTAGAACTGCATAGTGGCAACTTAATATTGTATTGGAGGATAAGTAAATGTTACTGAACGATCAGTTGTTCACACCGGCAAAAAGCCGCATGAGAAAAATCAGTCTTCTCTAACTACGCTCAGGGCTGGTCGGACATAGTTTTGTGTGGCTCTCCCTTTTTAACCTCCTTCCATTCTATTATATTCTCTCCTTAATCTTCACTATACCAGGTTAAGTAAAATACCATTGTTGTTACGTGCCCCTAGATCTTCTAAGTGTAAATTTGTCTGTGTTCTCAAGTCAATTATTTTGAGTTCCAAGTGTTTAGTTGTTTTGAGCTGACAAGTGAACACGTGTTGCGTGTTAAAGATGTTAAGTTCATTGGTATGTACTGTCTTGTAAGGAACGTAGATTTTACCTATACTTTGCTGTGTGTAACTCTCGTCTCCTGCCTATATGGAGTCAAAAAAGTATTGTAAGATCGAGGAGGTAAAGTATATGTTGCACTTGGCGGTTTAGGGTTAATAAATTATATTAAAGCAAATGTTAACGGGAGTTTCCATCACCCCTTTGTGATGAGGGTTAGGTGATCTATGCTAGACGATAGACCATTTTTGGTATTATTTCTTTGGCTGGGAATTGTTTTCCTGGGGGCCGGGCCTTTCCTAAACCCCCATTGGGTGGAACTCCCTTACCTTGAGTTTAACCCCAACAGAGCACCCAATCTTGTAACACACACAACCTGTGTTTTATAGATCCCAGACAGTCGCAAGGAACATTTCCCATCCCACACAACTGTATTTTCTAGGGCCCTCATCCCTCACAGCTGTGTTTTCCAGGTCCAAGGCTGGAACGAGGAACATCCCACAGCTGTGTTTTCTATTGCCCAGGCAGTCACAAAGACTATTTATCATCCCATACAGTTGTGTTTTCTAAGGCCCAGGCAGTCACAAGGAATATTTCTCATTCCTTAAAGCTGTGTTTTCTAGGGGGAAGGCAGGCACAAGGAACATCACACACGTTGCACAAGTGGCCAAGGAGACGGAAAAAAATAAAGAAGCAGTAAAGGAAGCCAAACACTGCAGCAACCAATA
The DNA here is from genome assembly GCF_040958095.1 of Procambarus clarkii. NCBI lineage: Eukaryota > Metazoa > Arthropoda > Malacostraca > Decapoda > Cambaridae > Procambarus > Procambarus clarkii. Next base: position 42,188,581 of record NC_091186.1, on the reverse strand, counting down.
TAAAACAAACATTAGGTTGGAAGGGAGAAAGGAATTGGCATCTAACCCGAAGTTGGTGCAAAACACAGTTGATCGGAGTAAGTCCATGATAATTTTTGGTTGAAAAGAAAAGGAGATAACATCTAGGTCAGAGGTCAGAAAGAGTTGTAAAAGAAGCGATAGTAGTAGATAAAATTGTTGGCCTCATGGAAGGTCTTACTACCATAGAGCAACTACAGAAGAATAGGCAGGTATGTAAAAGGGAAAGATCAACCTTTGAGGATCACTCTAAACTGTGCCAAACAGATGGAAGAAGTACTAAGGAATTGATGAGGGAACAAATTGATGAGGATGGAAAAGTGTGGTCATTTAAGACGAGATCTTTCAAGAGATGACAGAGAGAAGCTGAAACTAAACCTCGTAGAGGCAAAACGTCTAAATGAGACCAGAAACGAAGAAGAAATTATCTCTTTTTTCTACAAAGTGATAAGGGTAGGCAGGCCAGTAAAATGGTACAAAAAGGCAAACCAACAAAATTGCTAGTGAGAGGGGTAGTGAAGAATTAGGAGAGGGGAAACATGTTCCTGAAAATAGTATACAAATAGTACAGATGGAGTGAGATCGAAAATACTGGAGTTAAGTGATGTAATACAGCTGTAGACACCAGACATTGTTTCACTCACGGAGACAAAACTTGAAGATGTTATTTTAAATGAGGTCATATTCCCAAGGGGCTTCTCAATTTGGAGACGGGACAGAAAAATTTGGAAAGGCGGTGGCGTTGCTGTGCTGGTGAAAAAACACCTAAAGGTGAACGGAATAATGATTGCTAGTAAGTTCCGGGGAGCTGAAGGGGCTTCCCCCAGAAATTATACGTAAAAATCATTATTACAGACAGTTGAATGACAGCAATGTGACCTTCAGCAGCGTACCTTCACTGAGGTGTAGACAGTCTTAACACCCGGGAAGAGTTCCTGGCACTTCTGGAGCCAAACTTCTACCTCTACGTGGCACTGATCAGCCGTGTCTATAGTTGTGACGGCCTCCTGGGCTGTGTTGACTGTGTTGAGGCTCCCCAACATGGCCTCTAGCAGAGACTTCCCTTCCTCTCCCTGTGTTGTCATGTCCTCCACACTGGTATCCTCCTCTTCCACGAGCTTCATGGCTGCCTTGTTCTTCTCTACCAGACCATAGAGTCTGTCCTGGAGTTGAAGGTGGTGAGTCTTCCAGTCCCCCAGCTGGCCCCGGTACTCAACCAGCTGGGACAGTACCTCTTCACAACTGGTAATGAGGCTGCTGATGCTGCTCTTCTGCTCCTCCACCAGAGACCGTAACTTCTTGCTGATGCCTCTCGTGGAAGCGTTATAAAGTGTTGCTGCCACTGTGTCCCCTGACACCACCTGGGTATCTTTAAGTCTTCTAATAACAGCCTCCATACCATAATTGATGGGAAAGTGAGCAGCAGCTGTGGCACTGTGCTGGGCACGACAGCTAAAGCAGGTCAGTTGACCATTCTTGACACCATTGTCAACACACTGGGAGCAGAATGTGTGTCCACAAGGCAATGAGCGAGGCCGTAGCTGAGATTCATCGTAACAACCAAAACAGACTGAACATTCCTCAACGTTGTTGTTATCCTGTGTAAAGATAAAGTTGTTTGATCATTTACTTAACATTGTATGTAATACATAAATTAAAAATATGTAAAGTAGTTAATTAGCTATGTTAGACCAGGGCCAATATTGCTGACAAACATTTTCCCGAGGTCAAATATTTCTCACAAATATATTGCAGAGTAGGAATAATATTAAAGACAAATATATCCCAGCAAAAAGGTTAATATTACTGACAGATAAACGTATCTCTGAGCTGGGATAATATTACTGACAAACATATCAGAGCTGAGATATTATTACTGAGAGATAAATATATCCCAGAGATGGGATAATATTACTGACAAACAAATCCCAGAGTTGGGATATTATTACCGACTCATAAACATACCTCAAACTGGGATCGAGGGATCGGATGCACCCCGGCGGACCCGTGAAGGGTTAATCGCAAAGCCTGGACAGGTGAAACGGGAAACCTAGTAATCGCGAAACGAGTGACGCCCATCACTGGAAACTAACTTGCCTCGCGGCAAAGCAACGCAGACAGGCAGATGATTGGGGAGCCCCAGGAGTCCCCTCAGGGGTGACAAGCACCGGCCCCGTCCAACACAAAGAACAAAAACCAAAAACTCGGCCCTCAGCTAAAACGCAAAAGTCATCCAGTGCCCTCAGGCAGCAACCCGTCCTCTTAAAAATAACGTCACTTTTGGCTGGTATGCGCGATATGGCCAAATTTGGACGTAATTTGAAATGAAATCGACTCACAGAAGTGACGTTCTGTTCCGTTTTCTATTTGAGTCGTCCGGCGTACGCGCAGAGGTTATAAGAGGACACTTTAAATTAACGTTTTTCATAACGTTTTGAAACTTTATGAGAATTTCCTGCCCACCTAACCTATCAGAGGACCCTTAACTTACTGTTGTTGAAAAAAAAATCCCAAATTTATTTTCAATTTTTTTTCATTTTCAAATTACGTCCAAATTCGGCCATACGGGTAAACGGCCAAAAGCGACGTTCTTTTTAAGAGGACAGGTTGCAGGCAGAGCAGAAGCAAGCCGCCCACCACGACTGAGGGCACACCAGGAGCCCACCAACTCCCGGCACCACTCGGCCAAGCCGGCGCCAGTCACGTCACCCCGCTGGAAGAACCAGCCAGGACACGTCAAAAAAAAAAAAAAAACTATCAACAATCCCGTGACACAAGGCGATATGTGAACCAGACGTCGAACAGCAGGGCCGTTGAAGTGGAATGCCAAACGACAGTATCAAATCCAAATCGCAGAACAAAAGGAGGTGGCAGAGGCGTCCAGACGTCCACTCGGCAGCAAAGTTGAACCAGGAGTCTGCTGCATACCTGGAACCTTCTAGGCCTTAGGTACCACACTAGGCTTCAGTAGCTGTATACCTGGAACCTTCCAAGCTTTGGGCACCACACTATGCCTCAGTAGCCGTATACCTGGAACCTTCCAAGCCTTGGGTACCACACAAGACCACAGTAGCTATACGTGGAAACTTCCAGGCCTTGGTCACCACACAAGACCTCTGTTAGCTGAATACCTGGAACCTTCCAAGCTTTTGGTACAACACTAGGCCTCAGAGGATGTATATCTGGAACCTTCCAGGCCTTGGGTACCTCACTATGCATCAGCAGTTTTATACCTGGAACCTTCCAAGCTTTGGGAATCATACTAGGCCTCAGTAGCTGTACACCTGGAACCTTCCAGGCTTTGGGTACAAGACTAGGCCTCAGAAGCTGTATACATATTTTTTAATTAATTTATTTATTTATATACAAAGCCTTCTCAAGACCTTCCAGGTGTGATACCCAAGACCTTCCAGGCCTTGGGTACCTCATTAGGTCTCAGTAGCTGTATACCTGGAACCTTGCAGGCCTTGGGTACCACACTAGGCCTCAGTAGCTGTATACCTGGAGCCTTCCAGGCCTTGGGTACCACACTAGGCCTCAGTAGCTGTATACCTGGAACCTTCCAGGCCATGGTACACACTAGGCCTCTGAAGACTCACGGTGTTTATAAGAGACAAGGACAACAATCCGGCTCTCTCAAGAATACAAAGGGGAACCTGGAGATCCAGGATCACCACAGAACTAAGAGAAATAATATCAGAGGGAGAGCAAAACAAGTAACTCCTTAGACAGCAGATAGAGATATTAGAACGAATTTTTTTAGTGCCAGAGTGGTTAACAAATGGAATGCATTAGGAAGTGATGTGGCGGAGACTGACTCCATACACAGTTTCAAGTGTAGATATGATAAACCAATAGGCACAGAAACCTGTACACCTGTTGATTGACGGTTGAGAATCGGGACCAAAGAGCCAGAGCTCAACCCTTGCAAGCACAATTAGGTGAGTAGAGTATTAGTAACACTGACCCAAACTACGTAAACACTGGTTGTCTGGGTCATATAGCTGACTTGTGAGTCACCAGTTCCCCCAGCAGATGGCAGCTCCATTTACACACATAATAATGTTAGTGTGTACTCACATATTTGTGCCTGCAAGATCGAGCTTTAGCTCTTGGACCCCGATTGGTGTCTGCCTAAAACTCCGCGGGGGATCAGTTACTTTATAAGAACATATAAATACCTTTATGAAAACCTTGCAATCAGACCCTCTGTGATATTTGTTTTAAACGTGTATTTGTATTATTTTTATAATTAGTATTACAAATTTATCCTTCACGTTCACAGAGAAGTGGGCCACAAGCGCCAAGCTTCCTTCCCTCTAGCACACATTACTCAGCACAACAATATAATTGTTCTCCCCATCATCAGGTGATGATCCAACCCGTCCGTACACAAGGCTATTTAAAGCAGCGCCCGGCTTCCCGAGGCGCATTCATCAATTTTAACATAGTGTATTAAAAATTGGTTTGTTTACATATGAAAATTAATATTACAGTATTATACATTAAAATTCTATGTATAGTTAAGCATAGGTTAGGGTTGGTGTTTAGGTTCTGTTTGCATTTATTTGTGTTTGAAGTACGTGGATGAAGCATTTATAACATTGTGGTTCGAACAGATGTCGTCAGCGAAGCACTTGTTTCGGAAGTGTTCGGACGTCATCAGTCGCGAGTAAACCGTTTTTCATTCCTTAACAGGGGTATTGGCGGGTGTATGAAATGGCCTTTGGCCATTATTTATAAGGATCGCGGGGTTATAAAGTAAAATAATTCTTACCGCCATGATGAACAGTGAACTGGGGTCGTCCTGGTAACTTGTCAACAGGTCTGGACACTACGTCGCCTGTAACAGCTGGGGTCGTCTTGGTAACTGGTCAACAGGTCTGGACACTACGTCGCCTGTAACAGCTGGGGTCGTCTTGGTGACTGGTCAACAGGTCTGGACACTACGTCGCCTGTAACAGCTGGGGTCGTCTTGGTGACTGGTCAACAGGTCTGGACACTACGTCGCCTGTAACAGCTGGGGGTCGTCTTGGTGACTGGTCAACAGGTCTGGACACTACGTCGCCTGTAACAGCTGGGGTCGTCTTGGTGACAACTCGGTGAATCTGGATGGTTGTGATATCTGTAACTGTGATTTATGCCAATCCATTAGACTTTAGTGCGTTATTATTGACTTAATTTGTTAAAAATATGCAAAGTAGGCTAATCAAATTACAGTGAACCAGAAACTGTTGCACAACATTGTTGTCATAAATGTTTGGGTTCTGTATGAGCAGAGCTTTGTGAGTTCTGCCATGTTGTCAATACTGTGCATGCTTCAGTCAATTATGGATAGTATGATAGTTAATACTGTTGACCAAACCACACACTAGAAATTGAAGAGACGACGACGTTTTGGTCCGTCCTGGACCATTAGCAAGTCGATTGTGACACCCACCCACACACACACACACGCATTAATATAATAGAGAGAGCAGCTTCAGTTGCCTGCAGGAATGGCTCAAGACTCTTAATCATGAGCGATTTCAACCATGGAAAGATAGACTGGGAGAATGGGGACCCACATGGTGGTGCAGATACGTGGAGAGCTAAACTCTTGGAAGTGGCAACAAGGAAATTTCTGAGCCAGCATGTCAAGGAACCCACAAGAGTGAGAGGCAATGATGAAAAAGCTAGATTCGACTTGATATTCACCCTGAATGAGTCAGAAATAAGGGAAGTCAAAGTTGAAGCCCCCATAGGAATGAGTGACCACAGTGTACTGACCTTTGATTACTTGGTGGAGGTAGGGATAACCTATCCAAGGATGGGAGTGGAGGGGAAAAGACTGAATTACCGAAGAGGAAAATATGACGAGATGAGGAACTTCCTCAGGGGAATACCATGGAAAACAGAACTTAGAGACAAAAATGTGCAGGTCATGATGGATTTTGTCACCCAGAAGTGCCAGGAAGCTGCAGACAGGTTTATCCCCATCCAAAAGGAGAAAAACGAAAAACAACAGAAAAACCCATGGTTCAACCAGGAATGCAAGGTAGCAAAGCAACTGAGTAAAAGAACATGGAGAAACTACAGAAATAACAGAACACCAGAGAGCAGGGAGAGATACCAGAGGGGCCAGAAATGAGTACCTCAGAGTGAGGAGGGAAGCAGAGAGACAGTTTGAAAATGACATCGCGCGTAAAGCCAAGACCCAACCAAAGCTGCTCCACAGCCACATCAGGAGGAAAACAGCAGTGAAGGAACAAGTGATAAAGCTGCAAAAAGGGGAGAACAGATACACAGAGAATGACAAGGAAGTGTGTGAAGAACTCAACAAGATATTCCAGAAGGTCTTCACAATAGAACAAGGAGAAGCCCCTGCACTAAGTGAGGAGGTGGCAAACCAAGCAACCTTGGAGGAATTTGACCTCACCAGTGATGAGGTCAAAAGGTGTCTGCTAGAGCTGGATGTGACAAAGGCTGTTGGGCCTGACAGAATCTCACCATGGATACTAAAGGAAGGTGCAGAAGCACTAAGTGTGCCACTCTCTATGGTGTATAACAGGTCACTGGAAACAGGAGACTTACCAGAAAGTTGGAAGACAGCCAACGTGGTCCCAATATACAAGAAGGGTGACAGGCAAGAGGCACTGAACTACAGGCCAGTTTCCTTAACTTGTATACCATGCAAGGTGATGGAGAAGATCGTGAGGAAAAAGCTCGTAGAGCATCTGGAGGGAAATAACTTTGTAACGCACTACCAACATGGGTTCAGGGATGGTAACTCGTGCCTCACAGGTTTAATAGAATTTTATGACCAGGCAACAAAAATTAGGCAGGAAAGAGAAGGGTGGGCCGACTGCATTTTCCTGGACTGTCAAAAAGCCTTTGACACAGTACCCCATAAAAGGCTGTTAAAAAAGTTGAAGCAACAGGCAGGAGTAAAAGGGAAGGTGCACCAGTGGATAAGGAAGTACTTAAGCAACAGGAAACAGTGAGTAACGGTGAGGGGGGAGACATCAGAGTGGCGAGATGTCACCAGCGGAGTCCCACAGGGCTCAGTACTTGGACCCATCCTGTTTCTAATATATGTAAACGATCTTCCGGAGGGTATAGACTCATTCCTCTCGATGTTTGCTGATGGTGCAAAAATTATGAGAAGAATCAAGACGGATGAAGATAGACAGAGACTACAGGATGACCTGGACAAACTGGAGGAATGGTCTAGAAAATGGCTGCTAAAGTTCAACTCGGGAAAGTATAAGGTGATGAAATTAGGCGAAGGGAGCAGGAGGCTGAACACAAGGTATCATCTGGGAGGTGAAATCCTGCAAGAGTCAAATAGAGAGAAAGATTTGGGGGTTGATATCACACCGAACCTGTCCCCAGAGGCCCCATCAAAAGAATATCATCAGCGGCATATGCTAGACTGGCCAACATAAGAACTGCCTTTAGAAACTTGTGTAAGGAATCTTTCAGAACCCTGTATACCACTTATGTAAGACCAATCCTGGAGTATGCAGCTCCAGCCTGGAGTCCATACCTAGTTAAACACAAGACAAAGCTAAAGAAGATTCAGCGGCATGCCACCAGGCTCGTCCCGGAACTGAGAGGAATGAGCTACGAGGAAAGGCTAAAGGAGCTGAACCTCACATCCCTGGAAAACAGAAGAGTAAGGGGAGACATGATAACCACCTACAAAATTCTCAAGGGAATTGATAGGGTGGACAAAGACAAACTCTTCAGCACGGGTGGGACACGAACAAGGGGACACAGGTGGAAACTTAGTACCCAGATGAGCCACAAAGACGTTAGAAAGAATTTTTTCAGTGTCAGAGTAGTTAATAAATGGAATGCTTTAGGCAGTGATGTGGTGGAGGCTGACTCCATACACAGTTTCAAATGTAGATATGATAGAGCCCAGTAGGCTCAGGAATCTGTACACCAGTTGATTGACAGCTGAGAGGCGGGACCAAAGAGCCAAAGCTCAACCCCCGCAAGCACAATTAGGTAAGTATAATTAGGTAAGTACACACACACACACAAGGTATTTCCTAAGGGACACAGACCTCGGGACACAGACCTCAGAGATAAGTCTGTACAACGTATGATGAACTATGTTACCCAAAAGTGTCAGGAGGCAGTAAACAGGTTCATCCCGGCCCAAAGGAAAAAATCCGAGACGCAACAGAAGAATCAATGGGGCATGTATGGAAGCGAAGAAACTGAACAAAAGGGCGTGGAGGAACTTTCGGAATAACAGAACACCAGAAAGCAGAGAGAGATACCAGAGAACCAGGAATGAGTACGTCAGGGTGAGAAGAGAAGCAGAGAAAAGTTTTGAAAATGATATAGCAAACAAAGCCAAGACCGAACCAAAGCTACTCCACAGTCACATCAGTAGGAAAACAACAGTGAAAGAACAGGTAGTGAAACTTAGAACAGGCGAGGACAGGTATACAGAGAATGACAAAGAGGTGTGTGAAGAACTGAACAAGAGGTTCCAGGAGGTCTTCACAATAGAACAAGGTGAGGTCACTGTGCTAGGAGAAAGGGAGGTAAACCAGGCAGCCTTGGAAGAGTTCGAAATTACGAGAGAGGAGGTCAAGAGACACCAGCTGGATCTGGATGTTAGAAAGGCTGATGGTCCAGACGGGATATCACCTTGGGTACTGAAAGAGTGTGCAGAGGCACTTTGCTTGCCACTCTCCATAGTGTATAGTAAGTCACTGTAGACGGGAGACCTACCAGAAATATGACAGACATCGAATGTTGTCCCAATATACAAAAAGGGCGACAGGCAAGAGGCACTGAACTACAGGCCAGTGTCCTTGACTTGTATACCATGCAAGGTGATAGAGAAGATCGTGAGAAAAAACCTGGTAACACATCTGGAGCGAAGGGACTTTGTGACAAATCGCCAACATAGGTTCAGGAAGGGTAAATCTTGCCTGACAGGCTTAATAGAATTCTACGACCAGGTGACAAAGATTAAGCAAGAAAGAGAGGGCTGGGTGTACTGCATTTTCTTGGATTGTCGGAAAGCCTTTGACACAGTACCGCATAAAAGGCTGGTACATAAGCTGGAGAGACAGGCAGGTGTAGCTGGTAAGGTGCTCCAGTGGATAAGGGAGTACCTAAGCAATAGGAAGCAGAGAGTTACGGTGAGGGGTGAGACCTCCGATTGGCGTGAAGTCACCAGTGGAGTCCCGCAGGGCTCTGTACTCGGTCCTATCTTGTTTCTGATATATGTAAATGATCTCCCGGAGGGTATAGATTCATTTCTCTCAATGTTTGCGGACGATGCCAAAATTATGAGAAGGATTAAGACAGAAGAGGACTGTTTGAGGCTTCAAGAAGACCTAGACAAGCTGAAGGAATGGTCGAACCAATGGTTGTTAGAGTTTAACCCAACCAAATGTAATGTAATGAAGATAGGTGTAGGGAGCAGGAGGCCAAATACAAGGTATCATCTGGGAGAGGAAATTCTTCAGGAGTCAGAGAAAGAAAAAGACGTGGGGGTTGATATCACGCCAGACCTGTCTCCTGCAGCACATATCAAGAGGATAACATCAGCGGCATATGCCAGGCTGGCCAACATACGAACGGCATTCAGAAATTTGTTTAAAGAATCATTCAGAACTTTGTATACCACATATGTCAGGCCAATTCTGGAGTATGCAGCCACAGCATGGTGTCCATATCTAGTCAAGGATAAGACTAAACTGGAAAAGGTTCAAAGATTTGCCACCAGACTAGTACCCGAGCTGAGAGGTATGAGCTACGAGGAGACTACGGGAATTAAACCTCACTTCGCTGGAAGACAGAAGAGTTAGGGGGACATGATCACCACATTCAAGATTCTGAAAGGAATTTATAGGGTAGATAAAGACAGGCTATTTAACACAAGGGGCACACGCACAAGGGAACACAGGTGGAAACTGAGTGCCCAAATGAGCCCCAGAGATGTTAGAAAGAACTTTTTTAGTGTCAGGGTGGTTGACAAATGGAATGCATTAGGAAGTGATGTGGCGGAGGCTGACTCCATACACAGGTTCAAGTGTAGATATGATAGAGCCCAATAGGCTCAGGAATCTGTACACCTGTTGATTGACGGTTGAGAGGTGGGACCAAAGAGCCAGAGCTCAACCCCCGCAAACACAACTAGGTGAGTACAACTAGGTGAGTACACACACACACACACACACACAGGAAGCAGCCCATAACAGCTGTCTAACTCCCAGGTACATATTTACTGCAAGGTAACAGGCGCATCAGGGTGAAAAAAACTCTGCTCATCTGTTTCCGCTGGCGTCGGGAATCGAACCTCGGACCAAACGACGTGCTGTCCACTCCACCAGCGCCCTTACTGGTGTGTAACTGGTGTGTGACTGATGTCTTTGACTGTTGTGTGTGACTGGCATGTGAACAGTTGTGAATAGTATGAGACTAGTATGTGACTGGTATGTGACTTGTGTGTGGTTGGTGTGTGCCTGGTATGTGTTTCTGGTGTGTGATTGGCGTTTGTGACTGGCGTGTGGGACTGGTGTGTGACTGATATAATAATAATAATAATAATAATAATAATTTTTATTTAGGTAAGGTACATACATAAAGAGATTTTACAAAGTTTGTTGGGTTAATAGATAGAGCTAGTACATACAATGCCTAAAGTCACTATTACGCAAAGCGTTTCGGGCAGGAAAAACATTAATGACTAAAGCTTAAAACTAATGGGTAAAAAGAATAAAATGTGTTGAGAACAAATAAAAATAGGGGTAAAAGAGGGGGGAACATGGTTGAAAAAGCAGCACAAATACAATTACAAATTAATACAGAAAATTACATTCAAACAGCGTTGTTTTGAAAAAAAAAGAAAAAACAAGAAACATACATGGGTTGACAACAGAGGCGTAAGGTAGGTTACAGGGAATTTATTAGGTAGTGCTTCGTTTTTATCTTAAACTGGTTGAGAGAGGTACTGTCTTTAACATGGTTGGGAAGATCATTCCACATTCTGGGTCCCTTGATTTGAAGAGCATTTCTAGTATGATTGAGTCGTACTCTAGGAATATCAAAACTGTATTTATTTCTGGTGTGGTGCTCATGGGTTCTGTTACAACCTTCAATGAATCTTTTGAGGTCAGGATTGGCATTACAGTTCAGCGTTTTATATATGTACAATACACATGAGAGAATGTGCAATGACTTAATATCTAACATATTCAGAGATTTGAGTAGGGGCACCGAGTAATGTCTGGGGCTAGAGTTGGATATTGTCCTAATAGCAACTTTGTGTTGAGTAATTAGAGGACGTAAATGATTTTGGGTAGTAGAACCCCAAGCACAAATGCCATAGTTGAGATATGGATAGATGAGGGAGTAATAGAGAGTCACCAGGGCAGGGCGGGGTACATAATATCTGATCTTAGAAAGAATGCCAACAGTTTTTGAAACTTTTTTTGATATACTGTATTTAGAATGTGTCCCTGGAAATTCAGCTTGTGGTCGATGAGAACGCCATGGAATTTGCCATCTAATTTGTTACAAATTTGGGTATTGTTTATTTTGAGATTTATATGATTAGAGGATTTATTGCCAAACAGAACATAAAACGTTTTGTCAATGTTAAGGGTGAGTTTGTTGGCAGTTAGCCAAAGATGGACTTTCTCTAGCTCAGTATTTACTGTGGCATTTAGAGCAAAGGGGTCAGGACTGGAGTAAATGAAGGTTGAGTCGTCAGCAAATAGAATTGGTTTGAGGTGTTGGGAGGCATTTGGAAGGTCATTAATGTAGATGAGAAAGAGGAGAGGGCCAAGTATGCTGCCCTGAGGAACACCAATGTTGATGGGTTGGGTGGGAGAAATTGTATTATTCACAGAAACATACTGGAGCCTGTCAGTAAGGTAGGATTTGAGGTATTGCAGGGAGTGTCCTCTGACTCCATAATGATGTAATTTAAGAAGAAGGTTCTGGTGGTTGACAGTGTCAAAAGCCTTACGCAGGTCCACAAATAACCCAACAGGGAGCTCCTTTTTATCAAGACCTGCGTGAATCAAGTTAATCATACTAATAAGTGCATCGTTAGTGCTTTTTTTGGATCTGAAGCCATATTGACAAGAGCTAAGTATATTGTGTTTGGCTAGAAAAGAGTAAAGCTGCTTGTAGATTAGTTTTTCAAATATTTTTGACAAGTTAGACAGGATTGATATAGGTCTGTAGTTGTTAACATCTGTGAGATCACCACATTTGTGGACAGGGGTTACTCTTGCTTTTTTTAGAATGTCAGGAAAGGTTTGGAGTTCAAGTGACTTGTTGAAGAGCAATGCAATAGCAGGGGCTAAAGATCTGGAGGTTTTTTTGTAAATTAAAGTTGGTATCTCCTCGAGGGCACTAGACTTGGTTTTAAGGGAAAGAATTATCTCATTGACATCAATGGAATTAGTAGGCTTTTGGTACAGAGACTGTGGATAGTTACCTGTAAGATAGTCCTTAACATCAGTACTGGAAGATGGAATATCATTTGCAAGGGATGACCCAATGGAAGAGAAGAACCTATTGAACTCAATAGCAGAATCAGAGGCTGAAAGCTGACCAACGTTATTGGAAAGGAGTGTTGGTTTGTTATTTAAAATCTTCTTTGATCCCAATATTTGTGAAATTGTGCTCCATGTTTTCTTAATGTTACCCTTTGTTTGGGTAAATTTATCTTCATAGTATTTAGTTTTGGCTCGTCTAATTATTTTAGATAGCAATAACGAGTAATTTTTTGAGAATTCTTTCGAGACGGTTCCTAACCTATGCTTCTTCTCAAGGTCGTGTTTTTTGTTAATGGATTTGAGTATTCCCTTTGTAAGCCAAGGATTGTTAAGCCTTTTGTTTGTGACTTGTTTTGTAAGGATATATATGTGTGACTGGCGTGTTACTTGGATGTGACTGATGTGTGTGATTTGTGTGTGTGACTTGTATTTGTGACTGGTGTGTGACTGATGTGTGACTGGTGTGAGACTGGTGTGTGTGACTGGGGTGTGACTTGTATTTGTGACTGGTGAGTGACTGATGTGTGACTGGTGTGAGACTGGTGTGTGTGACTGGTGTGTGACTGATGTGTGACTGGTGTGAAACTGGTGTGTGTGACTGGTGTGTATCTGATGTGTGACTGGTGTGTGATTTGTGTGTGACTGGTGTGTGGCTTGTGTGTGAATTGTGTGTGACTTGTGTGTGACTGGTGTGTGACTTGTGTGTGACTGGTGTGTGACTGATGTGTGACTTGTGTGTGACTGATGTGTGACTGATGTGTGACTTGTGTGTGACTTGTGTGTGACTGGGGTGTGACTGGTGTGTGACTTGTGTGTGACTGGTGTGTGACTTGTGTGTGACTGGTGTGTGACTGATGTGTGACTGATGTGTGACTGATGTGTGGCTGGTGTGTGGCTGGTGTGTGACTTGTGTGTGACTGGTGTGTGACTGATGTGTGACTGATGAGTGACTGGTGTGTGGCTGGTGTGTGACTGGTGTGTGACTGGTGTGTGGCTGGTGTGTGACTGGTGTGTGACTGGTGTGTGACTGGTATGTGACTGGTGTGTGATTTGTGTGTGACTGGTGTGTGACTTGTGTATGACTGGTGTGTGACTGGTGTGTGACTTGTGTGTGACTGGTGTTAGACTGGTGTGTGACTTGTGTGTGACTGGTATGTGACTGGTGTGTGACTTGTGTGTGACTTGTGTTAGACTGGTGTGTGACTGGTGTTTGATTGGTGTGTGACTGATGTGTGACTGATGTGTGACTTATGTGTGACAGGTGTGTGACTAGTGTGTGACTTGTGTGTGACTGGTGTGTGACTTGTGTGTGACTGATGTGTGACTGATGTGTGACTTGTGTGTGACTGATGTGTGACTAGTGTGTGACTTGTGTGTGACTGATGTGTGACTTGTGTGTGACTGATGTGTGACTTGTGTGTGACAGGTGTGTGACTTGTGTGTGACTGATGTGTGACTAGTGTGTGACTTGTGTGTGACTGGTGTGTGACTTGTGTGTGACTGGTGTGTGACTTGTGTGTGACTTGTGTGTGACTTGTGTGTGACTGGTGTGTGACTTGTGTGTGACTGATGTGTGACTTGTGTGTGACAGGTGTGTGACTTGTGTGTGACTGATGTGTGACTAGTGTGTGACTTGTGTGTGACTGGTGTGTGACTGGTGTGTGACTGATGTGTGACTGATGTGTGACTTGTGTGTGACTGGTGTGTGACTGTGTGTGACTGGTGTGTGACTGATGTGTGACTTGTGTGTGACAGGTGTGTGACTTGTGTGTGACTGATGTGTGACTAGTGTGTGACTTGTGTGTGACTGGTGTGTGACTGGTGTGTGACTGATGTGTGACTTGTGTGTGACAGGTGTGTGACTTGTGTGTGACTGATGTGTGACTAGTGTGTGACTTGTGTGTGACTGGTGTGTGACTTGTGTGTGACTGATGTGTGACTTGTGTGTGACTGATGTGTGACTAGTGTGTGACTTGTGTGTGACTGGTGTGTGACTGATGTGTGACTGATGTGTGACTGGTGTGTGACTGATGTGTGACTGATGTGTGACTTGTGTGTGACCGGTGTGTGACTTGTGTGTGACTGGTGTGTGACTGATGTGTGACTGATGTGTGACTGATGTGTGACTAGTGTGTGACTTGTGTGTAACTTGTGTGTGACTTGTGTGTGACTTGTGTGTGACTGATGTGTGACTGATGTGTGACTGGTGTGTGACTTGTGTGTGACTGATGTGTGACTGGTGTGTGGCTGGTGTGTGACTGATGTGTGACTTGTGTGTGACTTGTGTGTGACTGATGTGTGACTGATGTGTGACTTGTGTGTGACTTGTGTGTGACTGATGTGTGACTGATGTGTGACTGGTGTGTGACTGATGTGTGACTGGTGTGTGACTGATGTGTGACTTGTGTGTGACTTGTGTGTGACTTGTGTGTGACTGGTGTGTGACTTGTGTGTGACTGGTGAGTGACTGGTGTGGCTGGTGTGTGACTGATGTGTGACTGGTGTGTGACTGATGTGTGACTTGTGTGTGACTTGTGTGTGACTGATGTGTGACTGATGTGTGACTTGTGTGTGACTTGTGTGTGACTTGTGTGTGACTGATGTGTGACTGATGTGTGACTGGTGTGTGACTGATGTGTGACTGGTGTGTGACTTGTGTGTGACTGATGTGTGACTGATGTGTGACTGGTGTGTGACTGATGTGTGACTGGTGTGTGACTGGTGTGTGACTTGTGTGTGACTTGTGTGTGACTTGTGTGTGACAGGTGTGTGACTGGTGTGTGACTGATGTGTGACTGATGTGTGACTGGTGTGTGACTGGTGTGTGACTGGTGTGTGACTGGTGTGTGACTGGTGTGTGACTTGTGTGTGACTGGTGTGTGACTGGTGTGTGACTTGTGTGTGACTGGTGTGTGACTGGTGTGTGACTGGTGAGTGACTGATGTGTGACTGATGTGTGACTGATGTGTGACTTGTGTGTGACTTGTGTGTGACAGGTGTGTGACTGGTGTGTGACTGATGTGTGACTTGTGTGTGACTGATGTGTGACTGATGTGTGACTGGTGTGTGACTGGTGTGTGACTGATGTGTGACTGATGTGTGACTGATGTGTGACTTGTGTGTGACTGATCAGTGACTTGTGTGTGACTGGTGTGTGACTGGTGTGTGACTGGTGTGTGACTGGTGTGTGACTGATGTGTGACTGATGTGTGACTTGTGTGTGACTGATCAGTGACTTGTGTGTGACTGGTGTGTGACTGATGTGTGACTGACGTGTGACTGATGTGTGACTGGTGTGTGACTGGTGTGTGACTGGTGTGTGACTGGTGTGTGACTGATGTGTGACTGATGTGTGACTGATGTGTGACTGGTGTGTGACTGGTGTGTGACTGGTGTGTGACTGGTGTGTGACTGGTGTGTGACTGATGTGTGACTGATGTGTGACTGATGTGTGACTGATGTGTGACTGGTGTGACTGGTGTGTGACTGGTGTGTGACTGGTGTGTGACTGGTGTGTGACTTGTGTGTGACTGATGTGTGACTGATGTGTGACTGATGTGTGACTGGTGTGTGACTGGTGTGTGACTTGTGTGTGACTGATGTGTGACTGATGTGTGACTGATGTGTGACTGGTGTGTGATTGGTGTGTGACTGGTGTGTGACTGATGTGTGATTGGTGTGTGACTGATATTTGACTGATGTGTGACTGATGTGTGACTGATGTGTGACTGGTGTGTGACTGGTGTGTGACTGATGTGTGATTGGTGTGTGACTGATATTTGACTGATGTGTGACTGATGTGTGACTGATGTGTGACTGGTGTGTGACTGGTGTGTGTGACTGATGTGTGACTGATGTGTGACTGGTGTGTGACTGATATTTGACTGGTGTGTGACTGGTGTGTGACTGGTGTGTGACTTGTGTGTTACTGATGTGTGACTGATGTGTGACTGATGTGAGACTGGTGTGTGACTGATGTGTGACTGATGTGAGACTGGTGTGTGACTGATGTGTGATTGGTGTGTGACTGGTGTGTGACTGGTGTGTGACTGATGTGTGACTTGTGTGTGACTGATGTGTGACTGATGTGTGACTGGTGTTTGACTGATGTGTGACTGATGTGTGACTGATGTTTGACTGATGTGTGACTGATGTGTGACTGATGTGTGATTGGTGTGTGACTGGTGTGTGACTAGTGTGTGACTTGTATGTGACCAGTGTGTCATTACCTAAGTGCAATTACCTAAGAGTATTTACAGGATGAGAGCTGCGCTCTCTTCTTCCCAGCCCCGGGAGGATCTCGGGGCTGGGAAGAAGTTGACTTGAGGGGCTTGGGCTCCGTTTAACTCTGCTTTAGTGTTGGTACCCTCGACGCAGGGCTTGTTGTTACAGGGGGGGGGGGAGGGGTTTTCCTATCCTCCCTCCCCCCTTCCTCTACAAGTTTGGTATGGGTTCGACTCCTCCCTGGGTTCGGTTCTGGGTTCCCTTGGGGTCCTCGCTTCTCTACTTCCGGAGTATCCCGGCTTCCTGCATCCCACCGAGGGAGGTGCGGGAGGCTCTTGCGGCTCACCTCCTGCAAGACCAGGATTACGTCTCGATAATGAATCCTTCTTCTTTTAAGTTTGGCTCCTCTTTTTCTTACTAGGTGCATTACAAGGAGCTGGAGTCTTCATGGCTGGCAGACTGCCCTTTCTTCTCGTTGGGAGCTTGACATGAGTTGTGTCGGACCTGCACAGCACAGCACGTGGTTACAGCAGTAACCACAACCCACCAGTAGGTGGGGGGGGTAGACAGCATATAGGGAGTTCTTATAGAGAAAATTCAGCATTATCATCTTATATGAAAATAAATACTCGGTGCTATGTTAAGGAGGAGGATACTTAAGGAGAAAATACCATCTCCACTGTACCACCTGTTTAAGAGTATAGTTAAGTTCAGAGGTTTCACATTTTCAGAGAATATGGTAATTAGGAGTATGTGAAGTAATTAATAATATTGGATGTTAGTTCTTGGACTCGCCTCTTAACGTTTACAGGCGCAATTTCGTTTCTTTCAAAATGATTTTCATGAGATTTAAAACCACTGCATTTCGAACGTAGTAAACAAGATAGAGAAAGTCACAAGCTCCGGTTCTTGTCTTCCGCCTTAGTTGTCTCTTACAACTTCATTATTAACAACCCCATTTTCCAGAGATTTAAAAAATAGTTATGTCAGATGTATTAAGAAAAGAAAATACAGTGGTACCTCGAATAACGAATTTAATCCGTTCCGTGTTCGTCATGTGAAACGGACGTCATACAAAACATATGTCCCCATTTAACCACTCTGATGCACTGTGTTTATTGTGAAATTTCCCCAGTCTACATGACATCAAATGTTCCCAAAAAATCATTTTTCTTTGTAAAATGATAAATTACCTTCCCTGAACATGTCTATGTAAAAATAATTACCAAATTCCACTTTGGCCACCAGTTAGCAGTAACCACAACCCACTTACTTATTACTTAACAATAAGGACTTGAACAAGGTGCGCTGTGACGTCATCAGGGCCTGGTCGCCCGTGTGTGAAGCTCCCAGACACGGTCGCGCGGGCCATTCAAGCACCGCGTGTTGCCACAAATATATTTTCAAATATTTTATCTATGTATTTCCAATGCGGTTTTATTTATTTCTTTTGCCGTATATGATGCATATTTGTGACCTTTACAATGTGTATATAGTAGAACGTTGATAATGTTCCACAGAACTGTGATACATGTATCAGTAGAGTGTCCACAATAAATGCTTATTGTCACAATATTACGTGGTAAAAATTCACTAAAATTACAATATGTACAGTTTCACACACTATTTACACAGTAACACACTGTATTACACACTCAGTACTTTGGAGGTGCGTAATAATCAACGAAGTAGTCAATGGTACACAGTACGACTCTCCTTGCACCAGCTACAGATAGATTTTCGCTTCCTGTTTCATCGTTCTGTGTGCTTGCAAATAACGCACTCATGTACACCCTTGGCTTTAGTACTTGTAGGTGGTATGTATCTAAGCTTGTAAAGCATAAGGTAGTATGGAGACGATTATAGGAAAAACTCAATTTGTAAGGTAGTCTTGACAAGATCGCTGTGTAAGGTCCCACACAGGAAGAGATTCAGCTAGCCTCAAAGAGTGTCCGTCAGTCAGGAAGAGATTCAGGTTTTCTTGAAAATATCTATGGAAAACACCACCATGAAAGCCGCTAACACTGTTCATCTATGCTACTTGTATCAGATGCATCATCATTGAAGGCAGAAAACGATTCTTCTATGTATCATCTATATAAATTAGAGATGGCAAGGGTGGGGCTCAGAGCTACAACTGGATATGCTTGCTGTATCATCCTCATAGGTGCTGTATCACTGGCATCCGACTGTTGTGCTAAGTCCTTATTGCGCCTAGCTTCACCAATATTATGACCCTTATGTTCTTCAAACAATAAGGTCTGAATTTCACCAACTGAGCGCAATCTTTCAACACCGTGTCGTACAGGTGTTTGGGAGAGGCACGTGTGCCACAAATGGTTGCTCACGCAGTACTAACCCAGCCAGCAGCCCTTGTCTTTCATATTCCTTATAGCAAAAGGTTCGTTCAGTGTTTGTTGGGTAGGCTGCTCCATTATGACGATCTTTCTTTGTTTCAAAAGTGTTCCATTTGTTTTGTATTTGTCACTTACGTCTCAATAATGGAGCAGCCTACCCGACAAACACTGAACGAACCTTTATGGCATATGTCATTTTTCAAATTGTTTCAACAGTTCTTTTATTTTTTCGTTTTATTTTTTTTTTATTTAAGAAACATGGAGCAGCCTACCTGTAGACCACCGAACAAACCTTTTTGACATTTGTTCATGTTTTCAAAATTCTTCATTTTTTTATTATTTACGTATTTTTTATGTAAGAAACATGGAGCAGCCTACCTGCCGACCACCGAACGAACCTTTTGCTATAAGACAAATGGAAAATAAATATTGAACACATTTGAAGAAAGGACAATGTCATAATGGTTCATTGTATGTAAGGTAGGCTGCTCCATTATTGAGACGTAAATGACAAATACAAAACAATGGAACACATTTGAAACGAAGAAGGATTGTTATAATGGAGCAGCCTACCTGCTAAAAACCGAGCAAACCTTTTTGACATTTGTTGTATATCAGAAATTTCATTTCTTTTTTCTACAAAAACGTCAATGCTTTGCAACATCTCAGCAGTCACCCCCTTTATATCCCAGCATCATTAGCATCTTTAAACAAGAACAACATAATTTATGTGCATCGTCGGAGGCGTCTAAGAATGTGCAAGAAGCAGCGTGACCCCACCATGTGGTGTTGACGTTACTCAAACCAGCGTTCGTCATACGGGACGATTTGACGCCGATCGGGCCGTTCGTTACCCAAAATGTTCGTCTTTTGGGGCGATCGTTATGCGAGGTACCACTGTAGTTACGAGTTTCAGCTTCACTATTATCAACCCAATTTTCGCGGAATTTTATACCAAAATATGACTACGTCATATTTCCTACGTCGTATTTCGGACGTAGTAAATAAGATGAAGTTAGTTTGCGAGCTCCGACTCCTGTCCCCCGCCTTGGTTGTCTCTTATAAGTTAATTTTAACAGCCTCATTTTCCTTAGATTTAAAACGGGTGTATATCCGACTTAGTAAAATACAATAATTTAGTGACTGAGTTTCAGCTCTTGTCCGCTGCCTTAGTTCACTCCTATAACTTCCCTAATAAGAGTTCACTTTCCCCGAGATTAAAAGTAGACGTATTTTGTACATAGTAAAACAAGATAAAGTATGTGACAAGCTCCAGCTCCTGTCCTCTACCTTAATTTTTTCTCATAACTTCGTTATTAACTAAGTAAGTTCCTCGATATTTAAAACATAATTATTTCTGACGTAATAAAATAAAACAGTTTAGTTATCGAACTCCAGCTCTTGTTCTCCGACTTAGTTTTCTCCTGTAACTTCATCATTAGCAGTACAATTTTCCTGAAATTTAAATATAGTTATTTCAGTCACATTAAGTGGAATAAAATATTTGCACAGTTTAGCTCATGTCCACTATCTCTCGTTTTAAAGTCTAGTTCATATTTGTAATTTCGGAAAGATAAACATAATTCCATATATTTCCTTCATGCATTATAAGCAAGGAAGCAAGCATGCAGATCAACATACAAACAACATTCTCTCCTTCCCCCATTTCACTTTCCTCTCCCCCTTTTCCTTCCAATCACCGCAACTACTGTAGAGTTCCCTCCATTCCTCTCCCCCATCCCCTCCCCCCCTCCCCCACTACCCCCCTCCCCCACTCCACCTTAATCTCGACACCCGCGCTGTTCCCTCTCTTATCTTCCCCCCTCGCACCTTCCCTACTCCCAACCCTCCCGCACATAACTCCCACTCTCACCTCATTCCCCAACTCCACCCAATCCTTCCCTCTCACACCCACCCTTCACAGCTTTGCCAGCAAGAATTTAAATTTGTTTTTACAACTCTTTGTGTCTCAATCCTTTATTTTCCCGTCCTACATCGATCTCTCTGTCTCTCTCTCGTCTCATGGATCAATGTCTCTTGTAAAAGCAGCTATTACCATGCATCTTACCGATAATCTTCATACTGTATTTTGTCAATACTCGTTATGCTCAACTTCTGTGTTCTTCACATGTTCTTACATGTTCTCCACACTTCTCGTTACACGTTCTTACATGTTTCCTCCATCCTTTTCTTATTCTTACACGTTTTCTGCACTTCTTGTTACACGTTCTCCATGTTCTTAAATATTCTCCATATGTTCATTCCATCTTTTATTCTTTCTGCATGTTCTCGGAATTTTCACATGTTCTTTGCAAACTTCATATTTGTTCCCCTGTTCTTAAATATTCTCCAAATGTTCATTCTATAATTGTATGTTCTGTCCATGTTCTGCAAATTTTCACAGCATGTTCTTTACACACTTTGCATGTTCTCTCCATGTTCTCAGACTGTCCTTGGATGTTCTCTGTACAACCTGTTACACGTTATTCATGTTCTCAGCATGTTCTCTGCAAGTTCAATTCATGTTCCCCACATGTTCTCTGTGTTCACCGCATGCTCTTACATGTTCTGCGTATATCTTTAAACAAAATGTACAATTACATCTTTATACATTAGGTGTTTGTTACGTATTATCAACAGCATTACTCTTTCCTAGCAACTTTCATTATTTATTTATATACAGTTTATGACTACAACAAAGACTTAACTCTTTATTACAACTATTTTATTTTAGTTACAATTTTTTTTAGTTACAAATAATTTATTTAAGTTAGTTACAAATTATTTATTTTAGTTAGTTACAAATTATTTATTTTAGTTAATTACAAATTATTTAGGTATTTACAAATTTATTTAGTTATTTACAAATTAATTTAGTTATTTGTAAATTAATTTAGTTATTTACAAATTATTGATTACATAGTATAAATTTTAGTTACAAATTATTTACTGCAAATTATAAACTTTAGTTATAAATTATTTATTTATTTATTTACATATTTATTTAGTTATTTTACAAATTATTGATTATAAAGTATTTATTTAGTCATTTACTGAGGTTTATTTGTAAAACTATGTCAATGTATTTCTCTTTATCAACTTAATATTTCTTACTAACACTGTTCTGAAACAAAACTACGCTTTATGCAGTAACAAAGTTACTAAGACAATCTTTTCTTAACATTTCTTCACTAATATTACAATACACACTACTGAAAATAATTCAAAGTAACGTCTTAACATCATATCATAACAAGTATTACTCTTTATGCAGTATTAAATTTACAAAGACTTTCTTTTCATGCCATATGTTAACTGAGAATACACTCGAAAATAGTTTAAGGTATTATTTTTACATTATTTGTGAACAAACAGTACTCTTTCTTAAAGTAAGTAAATTATTGTAGGTAACTTCTTCACAAAAGTTTCTTAACAAAAATATTCTTCATACATCAAAGGAAACATTCTAAGACATCTTTACGTTTCAATTGGTACTCTCATCTCATCTTGATGCTCCTAAGGATACTCTCAGAGACATTAAGCTTATTCTCCAAGACACCTTCATGCATTAAAAGACGCTCTACATGCCCTCTTTATGAAAGAAGGATACACTCAGAGACATCAAGGATATTCTCAGAACCACCAAGGATATTCTCAGAGCCAGCAATGATATTCTCTGTCACTTTCGAGCATCAAAAGAAACATTCTAAGACATCAAAGGATGCTCTCCAAAACATTTTGACATAACAAGGTTACTTTCAACAACATCCTCACGCAATTAAGGATACATTCCAGGACGCTAAGACATTACTTCCAGCATCTGAAGACAGTCTTTTCGTGACACATGATAATTAAGAATGCATCTTCAATAGTCAAGGGAAACGTTTCAGGATCATTTTTAAACTACAGTTTGTGTCAAACTTACTAAAACACATCATTATGTAGTCACAATGAACTTTAGGTATTATTTCAAACTAAAGATGTACAACTATTCATTAAATTTGTAACATTTCTTATTTATGTAAGTTCCATTATGCAGTATATTTTCTGTCATATATATTATTAAGTATAAAACTTTTACCAAAGACATATCTTGTAACTTGTTTATACAAAATATCAAAATCAAAATCAAAATTGAAATGTTTATTCAGGTAAAAGTACATACATAGAAGATGATTAACAAACATAATGTTGGATTTATAGATACTTAGTACATACAATACCTAAAGCCGCTAATACGCACAGCGTTTCGGGCAAGGAAAAAAAAACTTAGACTAAAGCTTAATACTAATTAAGATTAAAGTATAAATTGTGTTGAAAAATGAAAAAAGGGGGGGGGGGCATGGCAGGAATCAGCAATTATACAAGTTGGTCAACAAACAGTATTGTTTGAAAATAGCAAGACTTGTGTTGACATTTAGGGCGTAAGGTAGGTTACAGGGAGTTAATTAGGTAGTACTTAGTTTTTCTCTTAAACTGATTGAGAGAGGTTCAGCCTTTGACATTATTGGGAAGGTCATTTCACATTCTGGGTCCCTTGGTTTGTAGAGCATTTCTAGTTTGGTTAAAGCTCGCTCTTGGAATATCAAATAGGTATTTGTTTCTGGTGTGGTGCCCATGGGTTCTGTTACAACCTTCTAGGAAGCGTTTAAGGTCAGGATTGACATTCCAGTTTTAAATATATACAGTACACATGAAAGGATGTGCAGTGACTTAACGTCTAACATATAGTTAGTGCCTAGTGCCTAGTGTCTAGTGCCTAGTGTCTAGTGCCTAGTGCTTAGTGTCTAGTGCCTTTGCGGAGATACCAACTCTAATCTACAAAAAAGCCTCCAGATCTTTAGCCCATGATATTGCATTGCTCTACAAAAAGTCACTTGAACTCCAAACTTTTGAAGATAATCTAAAAAAAAAGCAAGAGTAACCCCAGTCTATAAATGTGGTGATCTCACTGATGTCAACAACTTCAGACCTATGTCAATTCTGCCAAACTTGTC
Source organism: Procambarus clarkii (assembly GCF_040958095.1). Taxonomy (NCBI): domain Eukaryota; kingdom Metazoa; phylum Arthropoda; class Malacostraca; order Decapoda; family Cambaridae; genus Procambarus; species Procambarus clarkii. The sequence continues at coordinate 42,164,461 of NC_091186.1, read as the reverse complement.
AAAAATATTGGGAAAACTAATCTACAAGCAGCTTTACTCTTATCTAGCCAAACACAATATACTAAGCTCTTGTCAATATGGCTTCAGACCCAAAAATAGCACTAACGATGGACTTATTAGTATGATTAACTTGATACATGCAGCTCTTTATAAAAATGTGTTCCCTGTTGGGATATTTGTGGACCTACATAAGGCTTTTGACACTGTCAACCACCAAAGCCTTCTTCTTAAATTACATCATTATGGAGTCAGAGGTCACTCCCTGCAATACCTTCAGTCCTACCTTACTGACAGGCTCCAGTATGTTTCTGTGAATAATTCCATTTCTCCGACACTACCTATAAACATCGATGTTCCACAGGGCAGCATACTTTGCCCTCTTCTCTTTCACTTCTACATTAATAACCTTCCAAATGCCTCTCAACATCTCAAATCAATCTTATTTGCTGATGACAAAACTCTCATTTTCTTCAGTCTTGCTCTAAATGTCATTGTGAATACTGAACTAAATAAAGTCCGGCTTTGGCTAACTGCCAACAAACTCACCCTTAACATTGACAAAACTTTTTATATTTTGTTTGGTAATAAATCCTCAAATGAAATTAATTTAAGAATAAACAATATACAAATCAGTAGTAAAGTTGATGGTAAATTCCTTGGTGTCCTCATCGATAACAAGCGGAATTTCCAGGGACACATTCTAAATATAGCAAAAAAAGTTTCTAAAACTGTTGGCATTCTTTCTATGATCAGATATTATGTTCCTCGCCCTGCCCTGGTGACTCTCTATTACTCCCTTATCTATCCATATCTCAACTATGGTATTTGTGCTTGGGGTTCTACTACCCAAAATCATTTACGTCCTCTAATTACCCAACACAAAGCTGCTATTAGAACAATAACTAACTCTGGTCCCAGACAGCACTCGGCACCCTTACTCAAATCTCTGAATATTTTAGATATTTAGTCACTGCACATCCTCTCTTGTGTACTCTATATATTTAAAACTCTGAATTGTGATGTCAATCCTGACTTTCAACGCTTCCTAGAAGGTTGTAACAGAAACCATGAGCACCACACCAGAAACAAATACCTATTTGATATTCCAAGAGTAAGACTTAATCAAACTAGGAATGCTCTACAAATCAAGGGACCCAGAATGTGGAATGACCTTCCCAATCATGTCAAAAGTTGTACCTCTCTCAACCAGTTTAAGATGAAAACTAAGTATTTCCTAATTAACTCCATGTAACCTACCTTACTTCTAAAAGTCAACCCATGTCTTACTATTAAAAAAAATGCTGTTTGTTGACCAACTTGTATATTGGCTATTTCCTACCAGGTTACCTCCTTATTTTATCTTTTATTATTTGTGTTTCATTCAACGCAATTTATACTTTAAGCTCATTTACTATTAAGTTTTAGTCTAAGTTTTTTTTTTCCACCTCACCTTGCCGAAACGCTATGCGTACTAGTGGCTTTAGGTATTGTATGTACTACCTCTATCTTTAAATCTAACTGAATGTTTGTACTTTAACTCTGCAACTATGTATGTACTTTTCCTAAATAAATTATTATTATTATTATTATTGTTACTATTATTATTATTATTATTATTATTATTATTATTATTATTATTATTATTATTATTATTATTATTATTGTTATTGTTATTATTATTATTATTATTATTATTATATACAAAGATTTAAGTTCTGTTCTCTCATCCATAAAAGCTCCTAAGTAATCAGTTAAGTCTCCATGCATTCATGTAAGCATCTACCTCAGTATCATTGTGAAATTTTACTCATAAATATAATCTTACCCCTGTTATTTTTAAATTTTAAATTTAATTGTAATTTGATTTGTATGTCATTTATTGAACTTAATTATTAAGCTCATTTTGTTTTCTTAAGTTCATACTAATTATAGTTTTATAACTAAGCTATTTAAAATTAATTATCTTTTAAGGTTATTTTACTTTACGATTATTATTTGTCTTATTAGTTTTGTTATATATTAATCTTGTCAGTCTCTACTGATTTTTTGTTTTCTCTCTTTGCCTAACTTCTGTATCCTTCCTGGCTATCTACGGTGATCTTCATTCTACTTCTAATTGTTTCTTTTTTTGTGTACTTGCATTTATTGTTGTGTTTTGCTATAATTACTTTCTATTTACAGCAGATTTAGTATTTAACTGTTTCTGTAATAGCTTGTCTTATCGAATCGCGACCCCATTGCATCTACATGCATACTGATATTGATCCTGATCGAAATCTTCTGTCTCATATCTACACCAATCAGCACATTGATCATCATTATTGCAGATATTACACAGCAAATCTTGAAAAAAAAAAACTCCTAAATAGCACCTGCCAATAAGTTTACAACCAAAATGTTAGATCACTTGGTAAACATTTTGATGATATAAATGCACTACTCACAGCACTAGGTACTAAATTATCGTTCATTATTTTAACAGAAAATTGGCTAAATAAAGACTATACCCAACTCTACAGCTTAGCTGGTTATAAAGCCATTCACAACTGCAGGCCTAATAAAAAAGGAGGCGGCACAGCAATACACTACCAAGATATCTTCATCTGCAATAGTGTCATTAGTGATAGAGGCGACTATTGTGAATATACCTTTGCCAAGTTCTCCAGTAAATCCCTTAAATCCTCCCTGATAATCGGTGCCATCTATAGATTTTCCAATACCAACATAGCTTTATTCTCTGACAATGTAAGGAATCTTATCATAAATAACAATCTCAACAAAAATCACATCATTCTGGGAGGTGATTTCAATATTGACCTGGGTCTTCAAAACAACCCTCAAGTTGACTATTTCAGTAACAGCATGAACTCCTGTATGCTAATCCCCACAATCACCAAGCCCAATCGAGTCACTCAAACATCTGCCACTACCTTGGGTCACTTATGGACTAATATAACAGCTCCCCTTACATCTGGTAAAATCAATGACAGAACAACTGACCACTATCCAACTTTCCTCATAACAAACATGGACATAACACCACCAGAAAGCAAGAAACTCACATTCAGGCTACACAGTGAAACAGCTATAGGCAGCCTCTCAAATGCACTTCACAATATTAACTGGGAATCTGAATTCAATAATACACAGGATATAAATTCATTAGCTAACCTCTTTCTCTCCAAAACTCTAAGCCTCTACAACACTCACTGTCCCCTCCTTACCAAAAAAGAAACTGACAAAAGAATAAACAATCCGTGACTCACAAATGGCATATTCAAATCTATCAACAAAAAACATGAATATGAAAAGAAACTTACGATTGGCCGAGTTACAAAGGAAGTAGTTAAGAGGTACTCATCAGTGCTTACCAGTATCATAAGAAAAGCGAAACATTCATATTATGAGACTAGATTCAAAGAAGCAAAAGGCAACATGAAAAGCACATGGAAAACCATCTCTAATATCCTAGGAACTAAACAACACTCTCACAACCAGATAAAACTCTCTAAGGATGGCTATACACAGTCAACTGATTTAGAAATAGCAAATCAATTTAATAGCTTCTTTTAATCGGTTGATGCTAACCTTGCCCGAAAAATCACACAGACTCAGACACATATCAACACATATCTCTCAGGCAGCTATCCAACCTCTCTTCTCTCACCAGTCAGTCTGACAGATGTTGTGTCCATTATACACTCAGTAAAAACCAAAGCTGGGAACATCAGTGAAATTCCATCCATTGTATACAAGAGCGCCTCCCATGCCCTTGCGCCACCTATAGCTCTGCTGTTCAACAAATCTCTAGAGTGGCATACCTTCCCTGATATCCTTAAAAAAGCAGGAGTAACGCCAGTTCATAAAGGAGGTAATCCGGCAGATATAAACAATTATAGACCAATATCAAACCTACCCATACTATCAAAAATATTTGAAAAAATTATCTACAAACAGCTCTACTCTTTCCGCGTAAAATTCGAAATACTCAGTCCCTGTCAGTTTGGCTTCCGCTCCCAAGAGAGTACCACTGATGCAATTATTGGTCTCCTTGATATAATTTACTCAGCCCTTGACAAAAATGAGTTTCCGATTGAACTCTTCATTGACCTGAGAAAGGCCTTTGATACTGTTAATCACAATTACCTGTTACGTAAACTCCATCATTATGGAATCCGAGGCCATGCCCTGGACTATATCCAATCCTATCTTAGTGATAGACACCAATGTGTTAGCCATCAATGATATAACCTCTCCCACTCTACCAATAACCGTTGGAGTGCCACAGGGCAGCATCTTGGGACCTCTCCTATTTCTTATGTTCATCAATGTTCTGCCTAATATCTCTAACATTCTTAAACCTATATTGTTTGCTGATGATACTACCCTCATCTACTCAAACCCCAACCCACACACACACTAAATAATGTTGTTAATAATGAACAAAAGAAAGTCCCCTTATGGATGTCAACCAACAAACTAACACTTAACATAAAAAAAGACCTACTACATCTTATTTGGAAGCAAATCAACAAATGCAATTCAGCTTTAGATAGACAATATTAACATCAGTAATAAAAATGTTGGAAAGTTTCTTGGCCTATTCCTAGACAAGAGACTCAACTTCAGTACCCACATACAACACATAACTAAGAAAGTCTCTAAAACAGTTGGAATACTCTCCAAATCAGATATTATGTACCTAACTCTGCTCTCATCTCACTATATTATGCACTAATCTATCCCTATCTTAATTATGGTATCTGTGCATGGGGTTCAACCACTGCAAACCACCTCAGGTCCATCATCACCCAGCAAAAATCTGTTATCAGAATAATAACAAATTCTGCTTTCAGATAACACTCTGCCCCCTTGTTTAAATCCCTAAACATGCTAAAAATAAGCTCACTTCACTCATTCTCTTGTGTCAATTACATTTACAAAACCCTGCTCTTAAACTCTCCCTGCACAGATGTAATAGGACCCATTATCACGACACCAGAAATAAATATCTCTTTGATATCCCCTAAGTCAAATGTAATCTGTGTAAACACTATGTAAATAAAGGGACCTAGTCTATGGAACTCACTCCCTAATGAATTGAAAAGCTGTCCAACTTTTGCGTCATTTAAAAACAAAACAAAAAAGTACCTAATTTCATCTTCATAGTTTCCTACCTTGTTGCTTTAAAATTGCACTGTTTCTTTATGTACCTAATCCAAACAACTTTACCATTGTGATAATTGCTGTCTTCTTATATGTGCTATCAATTTGCTGTGTGGTGCCTATTAATCTTTGTTTAAATTACCAATCAAGCTGTCAATGCAATCAATCAGAGCTAACACTGTGATTTAATATACCAACTAAACTCTCTCATCTCATTTTTTTTCTTGTAATGTACCTGTTATCATTTTATTAATTGTGCTAGAATTTACCTACTTAAAATTATCTGTCAGATTAAGGACATGCCCGAAACGCTGCGCATACTTATGGCTTTACAAGATTGTAAATACCATGCTATGTATCCTCTCAAACCCAATGTACCTTCTTCTATATAAATAAATAAATAAATAAAGTAAGGTGTACCGAGTGCTGTCTGGGGCCAGAGTTGGAAATTATTTAATAAGAGCTTTGTGTTGAGTAATTAGAAGACATAGATGATTTTGGGTAGTAGAAACCCCAAGCACAAATACCATAATTGAGATAAGGATAGATGAGAGAGTAATAGAGCATCACCAGAGCAGGGCGAGGTACATAATATCTGATCTTAGAAAGAATGCCAACAGTTTTAGAAACTTTTTTTGCTATATTTAAGATGTGTCCCTGGAAATTCAGCTTATTATCGATGAGAACACCAAGGAATTTACCATCTACTTTGTTACTATTTTGGATATTGTTTATTCTTTGATTAATTTGTTCTGAGGATTTATTACAAAAAAATATTGCAAGTTATGTCAATGTTAAGGGTGAGGTTAGCAGTTAGCCAAAGAGGGACTTTATTTAGTTCAGTATTCACTGTGACATTTAGAGCAAGAGGGTCAGGACTGGAGAAAATGAAGGTTGTGTCATACACAAATAAAATTGGTTTGAGGTGTTGAGAGCCATTTGGAAGGGCATTAATGTAGATGAGAAAGAGGAGAGGGCCAAGTATGCTGCCCTGAGGAACACCAATGTTGATGGGTAGGGTGGGAGAAATGGAATTATTTACAGAAACATTCTGGAGCCTGTCAGTAAGGTAAGATTTGAGGTATTGCAGGGAGTGTCCTCTGACTCCATAATGATGTAATTTAAAGAGGTTTTTGTGGTTGACAGTGTCAAAAGTCTTACGTAAATCAACAAATAACCCAACAGGGAACTCATTTTTATCATGAGCTGCATGTATCAAGATAATCATTCTAATCAGAGCATTGTTAGGGCTTTTTTGGGGGTCTGAAGCCATATTGGCAAGAGCTAAGTATATTGTGATTGGCTAGATAAGAGTAAAGCTGCTTGTAGATTAGCTTTTCAAATATTTTTAACAAGGTTGGCATAATTGATATTGGTCTGAAATTGTTGACATCAGTTAGATCACCAAATGTATGAAATGGGGTTACTCTCGCTTTATTTAGAATCTCCGGAAAGGTTTGGAGTTCAAGTGATTTGTTGTAGAGCGATGAAATGCAATGACAGGAGCTAGAAATCTAGAGTTTTTTTTTTGTAAATTAGAGTTGGTATCTCGGCAAGGGCATTTAACTTTGTTTTAAGAGAAAGGATTATCTCATTAACATCAGTGGAATTAGCACGAGTTAGGTACAGAGACTCTGGATAGTTACCTGTAAGGTAGTCCTTAACAATAGTTAGAGAGGATGGATTATCATTTGCAAGGAATGTGCCAATTGATGAGGAGAACCTATTGTATTCAATAGCAGTGTCAGAGGCTGAAAGCACACCATCGTCATTGGATAGGAGTATTGTTTTTTTATTCAAAATCTTTTTTGATCCTAATATTTAGGAAATAGTGCTCAATGTTTTTTTTAATGTTGCCCTTAATTTGGATAAATTTATTTTTGTAGTATTTCATTTTGGCTCTCTTAATTATTTTAGACAGCATTGATCAGTAAATCTTTGAAAATCCTTTGGAGGCGATTCCTTACTTATACTTCTTCTCGTGGACTTGTTTTTTATTAATAATAATAATAATAATAATAATAATAATTTATTTAGGAAAAGTACATGCATAGATGCAGAGTTACAAACATTCTGATTGATTTATTGATAGAGCTAGTACATACAATACCTAAAGCAACTAGTACACATAGCGTTTCGGGCAAGATTTAAGATTTAAGATTTAAGATTTAAGATTTAGATTTAGATTTAAGATTTAGATTTAGATTTAAGTTTACCCTTTGTAAGCCAAGGATTGTTTAACCTTTTAGTTGTGACTTGATTCACTAGCATTGGACAGTGGGCGTTATAGAGGCTCAGAGTTTTCTGAAGAAATGTGTGCACTGCTAGGTATAGATGTTCATTATGTCACCTAATTCAATCTCCCAGTTGATATTAGCAGCAGCTACGATAACTTTTTGTAATGTTATAATATATCTATGACAAAACTTTCTATCAACTTAATACAAAGGCACTAAGACAAGAATGTTATGAGTATTTACTATGTTTCTCATCTCAGTTACTTATAACTCTCACAAAACACTGCTCTTAAAGTAACTAGTTCAACTTCGTGTAACAAACTTACATTTCTGTTTATTATTGATTCTGTTTAAAAATGTATTCTCCTATCCACTTTATCTTAAAACTATACTCTGAACAACAATACATTATATGAGCTAATCTGACTTATCCGATCTAACCTAACCTAATGTAACTTACCTAACCCAACTTACCTAACCTCACCTACCTAACCCAACTTACCTAACTTCACCTACCTAATCCAACTTATCTAACCTCACCTACCTAAACCAACTTACCTAACCTCACCTACCTAACTTACCTAACTTGCATAACCTAACTTCCCTTACTTAACCTACCTGACATAACTTACCTAACTTACATAACTTACCAAACATAATTTACTTAATACAATTTCCATTACCTAGCCTAACCTACCCAACCAAACTTACCTATCCTTTCCTACCTGATGTAACTTACATGACAACCTAGCTGATGTAACTTACCTAACCTGACCTAACCTAACTTACATAACTTACTAACTTAAGTTACATAACGAAACTTACCTAACCTCATCTACCTAACGTATGTAACATAACTTATTTAAAGCAACATCTTATTCTCTCTGAAACATCAACTCTTCATTTATTATATATTTACCCAGTCAACACTCTTTCACACTTCCAGTTACAAACCACAACTTTCAAATTACATGTGCAAGCATATACAAACTTACATAAAATACATATGACACACACAAACTTACATAAAATACATATGACACACACAGACTTACATATAATACATATGACACATACACTTTTACATTAATTGCATAAATACTTGCCGAAATATATATGTCACAATCTCATCTACATACACAATTACATTCACAAATTAACATAAACTTATTCAAATTCATACAACTATGACAAAACACATTCACTCTTACACAAACTTTCAAATACACAGACAATTACTTTTATAAAAGGGAATTTGCACATACAAACTTGCTCAAGCTGTTACTCAAACTTGTATCTTAAACAAAGACATACACATACACCTGCCCATATAAAAAAGTGCGCAAACTAACCCAAACATATACAATTACACTCACAAACTTATACAAACATTGACAAAAACTTACTCAAATACTCAGATCACTAACATACTCCAAATCTCAATTATTCTGTGTAAAGTGTTGTTTTAAGCGTTCTTTCCTTATCTAACCCAACAGACCCTAACCATAACCTAACACAGCCCTAACCTAACTCTACCAACTCTAACCGAACCCAACCAATCCTGACCTAACCTACCCAACCCTAATGTAACCTTAATCCCATACATTTATATTTTACTTGTACACTTTTCATCAGCATTTTATGCACATCTTAACCTAACACACACCACACCTAACCTTTGCTTCATTTATATTTCCTCTTACTTTTCAAATAATTTATATGAAAGTCTGTTTATGACATCTAGTCTTTACATACTTTCTTAATTTATTTAACATACTATGTCTTCTCATTCATCACTTTTATGTTTATATTTGTCATCAATTAATTCATTAAAGTTACACATCTTATCATATGTATATATGTTTTCTGAAGGACATTCATGTTTATCAATCTGTGTGTTTAATATAATTTGTTTTTATTCTTTGTCCTTTAATGTAACCTCATTCTGATCTTTGTGTATTTATTGTATTTAATATAATTACATATTCTTTGTATTTCACTTAATCTTTCTGATGTAGTTTATTGTTTTGGACATATTTGTGTAATATATTATCCTTAACTAAACCTTTCAGATATAGTTTTTGTTTTTGTTTATGTGAATTTATACAATTTCTCCTCTTTGTATGTTATTTTTGTTTACATAGTGTGACGATAATCTCCTTCAAGAGATTGAGCCTGCTCTTCCCTCCAAAGTTCGTCGATACATACATCTATATAAAACTAGTATGGATGAAATATCCAACAACGACAACAACATCTCCAAGGTTTGCCAGAGAGCAAAACGTATGCAGCCAGGAACACCTGCTCCACCTCGAACCACCAAACTACCTGTCTTGTCGCCTGCTCCTCGCTGATTGGCTGCGGGTCCAGCTGCAACTGCACTCCACCCACCATACTACTGGATGTCTGGGGCTGCCACGACCTCAGTCTTCAGAATATCCCGTGCTTTCGACAAGTTAACACGTCTCGTTGCTAGACTAAGCCCCAGGCTTACGTGTACTAAGAGAAGTGATAGCTTGAAGCCAATATTCCTGCACCTATTTACTTTGTTTGCCACACACTTGTTATTTGCTCACTTGTCTTAACGTAACTTTTCATTTTGCCATTTGATTATTCTTATTACTTTGATTGATTTTATTATACGAATTTGTATGTCCATTTTATTCATGTTTTGCTTTCTTTAACGTAATTAAAATTTCATTGTTAAAATTTACTTGTGTTTTGTGTGTCTTCTCCTTACCTTACCACAGACGAAGTTCCAGAATTTCTATTTTTTTTTCTATATGTGACGAGGCCATACCCCTAGCTTTTGAACAGCCGAACACCAACGCGTTACCGTCACAATAGTTAATTCAGATCCACCTTCACAATAGCAATAACCACAACCAATCTGCAGACATTAGCAACGACAACCCACCAGCAGACATTAATAACAATAACCCACCAGCAGACAGAAGGAACCACAACCCACCAGCAGACAGCAGTAACCACAACCGACCGGTAGACAGACATAACCACAACCCACCAGCAGACAGAAGGAACCACAACCCACCAGCAGACAGCAGTAACCACAACCGACCGGTAGACAGACATAACCACAACCCACCAGCAGACAGCAGTAACCACAACCGACCGGTAGACAGACATAACCACAACCCACCAGCAGACAACAGTAACCATAACCAACCAGCAGACAGCATTAACCACAACCCACCAGCAGACAGCAGAAAGCACATCCCATCATTAGAAAGCAGTTGTCACAACCCAACAAAAGGAAAAGTAACACACCACAAACTAGGGTTCAGGGAAGGTAAATTGTGCCTCACAGGTTTAATAGAATTCTGTGACCAGGTGACAAAAAATAAACAAGAAAGAGCAGGGTGGGCATAGGGCATTTTCTTTGATTGTCAGAAAGCCTTTGACGCAATAACCCCATAACAGACTGTTACAAGAGTTGGAGAACCCGACAGTAGTAAAAGGTAAGGTGCCCCAGTGGATAAGGGAGTATCTAAGCAACAGGATACAGCGAGTAACTGTGAGGGGATGGGGGGGGGGGGAAGACATCTCGCCATCAGAATGGCTAGATGTCACCGGCGGAGGCCCAAAGGGCTCTGCACTTGGATCCATCCTCTTTCTGATATATGTAAATGATCTTCCAGATGGTATAAACTCATTCCTCTCAATGTTTGCTGATGATGCAATAATTATGAGAAAAATCAATACAGATGAAGATAGACAGAGACTATAGGACGACCGGGACCAACTGGAGGAATGGTCTAGAAAACGGCTACTAAAGTTTAACTCAGGTATGTGTTAAGTACCATCTAAGTATGAATGGGATTGCACCATCTAGGATGTGCAATCCTACAAGAGTCATGTAGAGAGAGAAAGAGCTGGGGGTTGATATCACACCAAACCTTTCCCCTGAAACCCACGTCAAAAGAATATCATCAGTGGCATATGCCACGTTAGCCAACATAAGAACTGCTTTTAGAAACTTATCTAAGAACCTTGTATACCACTTATGTCAGACCAATCCGGGAGTATGAAGCTCCAGCCTGGAGTCCATACCTAGGTAAACACAACACAAAGTTAGAAAAGATTCAAAGGTATGCCACCAGACTAGTTCCAGAATTGAGAGGTATGAGTTACCAGAAAAGGCTACTAGAACTAAACCTCACGTTCCTGGGAAACAGAGGAGTTAGGGGAGACTTGATCACCAACAACATATATCTCAGATAAATTGACAGTGGACAAAGTCAAACTATTTAGCATGTACAGAACACCAACAAGGGGACACAGGTGCTGCTGCACTCCAACTAGGTGAGTACAGGTTAAAACGAGTACCCAAAGGAGTCACAGAGACATTACAAGGAATTTTTCAGTGCGAGGGTAGTTAACAAATTGAATGCATTCGGCAGTGATGTGGTGGAGGCAAACTCCATACACGGTTTCAAATGTAGATATGATAGAGCCCAGTAGGCTCAGGAATCTGTACACCTGTTGATTGACAGTTGAGAGGCGGTACCAAAGAACAGAAGCTCAACCCTTGTAAACACAACTAGGTGAGTACAAATAGTTGAGTACCAGTAGACAACAGTAACCACAACCCACCAACAGACAGCATTAACCACAACCAAGCAGCAGACAGCATTATCCACAGCACTTCAGTAGACAGCAATAGGCACAAAACACCAGCAGACAGCAGTAACCACAACCTACCAGCAGACAGAAGCAACAATAACCCACCAGCAGACAGAAGTAACAATAACCCACCAGCAGACAGAAGTAACCATAACCCACCAGCAGACAGAAGTAACCATAACCCACCAGCAGACAGAAGTAACCATAACCCACCAGCAGACAGAAGCAACAATAACCCACCAGCAGACAGAAGTAACCATAACCTACCAGTAGACAGAAGTAACCATAACCCACCAGCAGACAGAAGTAACCATAACCCACCAGCAGACAGAAGTAACCATAACTCACCAGCAGACAGAAGTAACCATAACCCACCAGTAGACAGAAGTAACCATAACCCACCAGTAGACAGAAGTAACCATAACCCACCAGCAGACAGAAGTAACCATAACCCACCAGCAGACAGAAGTAACCATAACTCACCAGCAGACAGAAGTAACCATAACCCACCAGTAGACAGAAGTAATCACGATTACCTCTTAAGTAAATTCCATCATTATGGAATCCGAGGCCATGCCCTGGACTATATCCAATCCTATCTTAGTGATAGACACCAATGTGTAGCCATCAATAATATAACCTCTCCCATTCTACCAATAACTGTTGGAGTGCCACAGGGCAGCATCTTGGGACCTCTTCTTTTTCTTATATACATTAATGATCTGCCTAATGTCTCTAACATTCTGAAACCTATTTTGTTTGCTGATGATACTACCCTCATCTACTCCAACCCCAACCCTCATACACTAAATGGTGTTGTTAATAATGAACTAAAAAAAGTCCACTTATGGATGTCAACCAACAAACTAACACTTAACATAGAAAAGACCTACTACATCCTATTTGGAAGCAAATCTACAAATGCAATTCAGCTTCAGATTGACAATGTAAACATTAGCAATAAGAATGATGGAAAGTTTCTTGGCATATTCCTAGACAAGAGACTCAACTTCAGTACCCACATACAACACAAAACTAAGAAAGTCTCTAAGACAGTTGGTATACTCTCCAAAATCAGATATTATGTTCCTAACTCTGCTCTCATCTCTCTATATTATGCACTAATCTATCCCTATCTCAATTATGGTATCTGTGCATGGGGTTCAACCACTGCAAACCACCTCAAGTCCATCATCATCCAGCAAAAATCTGCTATCAGAATAATATCAAATTCTGCTTTCAGACAACACACAGCCCCCTTGTTTAACTCCCTAAACATGCTAAACATAATCTCACTCCACAAATTCTCTTGTGTCAACTACATTTACAAAACCCATTTCTTAAATGCAAATCCTTGTCTGAAACTCTTCTTGGACAGATGTAATAGGACCCATTATCACCACACCAGAAATAAATATCTCTTTGATATCCCCAGAGTTAAACTTAATCTGTGTAAACACTCTATGCAAATAAAGGGACCCAGTTTATGGAACTCACTCCCTACTGAATTGAAAAGCTGTCCAACTTTTACATCATTCAAAATCAATACTAAAAAGTACCTAATTTCATCTTCATAGTTTTTCACTTTTTGCCTTAAAATTGCACTGTATCAATTGCTACCCAATCTCCCAACCTTTATGTTCCCAATTTGAACATCTTTACCATTGTGATCATTGCTGTTTTCTTATATGTGCTGCCAATCTGTTGTATGGTGTTTATAAATCTTGTTTATCTGTATCTTTTGCTACCCAGTCTCCCAATCTTTATGTACCCAATCTGAACATCTTTACCATTGTGATCATTGCTGTCTTATATGTGCTGTCAATCTGCTGTATGGTGTCTATTAACCTTGTTTAAATTACTAATCAAGCTGTCAATGTAATCAATTAGAGCTTTAATATACCTACTTATCTCTCTCATCTCATTTTTCTCTTGTAATGTATCTTTATCATTTATCAATTCTGATTGAAATTACCTACTTAAAATTATCTGCTAGATTAAGGACCTGCCCGAAACGCTGTGCGTACTAGTGGCTTTACAAGAATGTAAATACTGTACTATCCAATGTATTCTCACTAACCCAATGTACCTTCTTGTATATATATATAAATAAATAAATAAATAAATAACCATAACCCACCAGCAGACAGAAGTAACCATAACCCACCAGCAGACAGAAGTAACCATAACCACCAGCAAACAGAAGTAACAATAACCCACCAGCAGACAGAAGTAACCATAACCCACCAGCAAACAGAAGTAACAATAACCCACCAGCAGACAGAAGTAACCATAACCCACCAGCAAACAGAAGTAACCATAACCCACCAGCAGACAGAAGTAACAATAACCCACCAGCAAACAGAAGTAACCATAACCCACCAGCAGTCAGAAGTAACAATAACCCACCAGCAAACAGAAGTAACCATAACCCACCAGCAGACAGAAGTAACCATAACCCACCAGCAGACAGAAGTAACAATAACCCACCAGCAAACAGAAGTAACCATAACCCACCAGCAGACAGAAGTAACCATAACCCACCAGTAGATAGAAGTAACAATAACCCACCAGCAAACAGAAGTAACCATAACCCACCAGCAGACAGAAGTAACCATAACCCACCAGCAAACAGAAGTAACCATAACCCACCAGCAAACAGAAGTAACCATAACCCACCAGCAAACAGAAGTAACCATAACCCACCAGCAAACAGAAGTAACCATAACCCACCAGCAGACAGAAGTAACCATAACCCACCAGCAGACAGAAGTAACCATAACCCACCAGCAGACAAAAATAACCATATCTTACAAGCAACCAGCAGCATGATCAATTTACATTAGAGATCTCCAAGGAAAACTTACAGTTGAAGATGAGTTGCCAGCAGACAGCAGTAACGTCGACTAAGGTGAAGTCATCAGTAACAACAACTTCCCAGCAGAGAGCAGCGGTGTCATTACTGATTTAAGGAGTTGAACCTCAGTAAACATTATCACTCTTATCTCGCTCATACTGATAACTCTTATCATGGTGGTGCCAGTGTCACACTGGTCTATGTGGAAGTCACACTACTGTCACTCAGTAGTAACTTATCCACTCGCTGCCGGCACCATTGCTAGCTGGCCACACATTGTTTTGTTCCCTGGAAAACTTAAGATTCTGAGCATCCATCAGCTCAAATCATCGCGGTTTTGTGAGGAAGAACACAGCAATACTTCAAGACCCAGAGAATATCTTGTTTGGAAGAAAACAATACCGGTTTCGTCTAAACTTGATGGACAAACAACATTGTTGATTATCTGCTCTCTAGCTGACTGGTATTCTGCGCAGCCCAGTACGCAGGCGACCCAAACTGTCGTACCGCACTCGTCGCTCATGACCGATTTTTTTGTGAGGACTGTATGTCTGACCAAGCTACTTAGAGTCTTACCCTGAAGGGCGAGGCGATACCCAGAGGGCATCGCCACAAGGGGGCACCTTAGAGCGTATACTGAGCCTTACAGGGTAAGGTAGACCAAACTGCTCAATTAGGAGTTAGGTATCCCTGATTCCACCTGGAGGGATCATTTTACAACCTATGTCGGAGGGGAATAAATTTCTTCAGGTCTAGGCGTGTCTCAAGCATTAGGTAGGGCAGTGAATTGGTCCTCACTATGAGGAGACGTCATGGGGAAGTCAAAGAAAAAGTAGCAATGGAGGCAGCTTACAGACGAGAATGGACAGTGGACCGAGGTGCAGCAGGCACCAAAGAAAACTGCTATCGAGGCTACTCCAGGTGCTTCAACCAGCAAGACACCAGGCATAATGGATCTAGAGAGGACAGCATCAGTCACACACAACCAGTGTCAGACACTGTACCTCTCTCCACAGCCAAGTCACAGGAATTATGAAACAGGAGAGGACTCCACCAGTCTCACACACCAGACATCGCCAGACTCTGCACATCTTCCAAAATTCAAGATAATGCAGACAGACCACATCCCTACATCAAATGGAGTAGTAACGACAGTGGAAAAGGAACAACCAGAGTTCAAACTTTCCATCACTGTCAACCTGAAAGGAGAAATAATACTGACACCACAAGACCAACACACTGCAAATTACATAGAAAAAGTAACAGTCCTACAAAGGAAACCTGTTTGCTTGGAGAAGCTGGACTCTTCAGAAAGACGCACACGAGACGTGCTTTTGGCATACCCAATCGACTTTCCACTGGATCCAATACTAGAACACAAGCAAATCCTGAATGCGGAACGATGCCGCACAAAAGTAGACAAGGCAGCGACACGTTAGGTTCTGATGACCGTCATGGGACATGTGCCAGAAACACTCAATTTTGGAAACTGGGGAATATACTGAGTGAGACCATAAGTCCCGGAACCCCTGCGCTGCTTCAGGTGTCAGAAATACGGCCACCATCAATCACGCTGCACCGGACAGGAGAGATGTGGAGTGTGCAGCCTGAGGCATCCAACCAAAGGCTGTATAGCCAAGCACAAGGCAAACCAGACCACAACAGCCAAATGTTCAAATTGTGGAGGCAAACATCATGCCTGGAGCACAACCTGCTCTGCACGGAAAGAAAAAGTGCAGACAGCTCAGACCAGGATAAACACACAGACTCTAGACACAGAATAAAGCACTACATATACCAACTCCAACATCTGGAACACTCGTGCACAGCCACAACCGAGACCCACTCTCACAGAACCAAATTTCCCGAATCTATCAATTCCAAATCAGGAAATACACAGAAATGCTGCAGAAATTCAACAAAAGGAAAAAGCAGCTACTTTCGGAATCAACACAACAAATTTACAGTTTTTCCGAAGTCCAACTGAAAAACATCGTAAAGATCACTGATAACAAATGCCTACATATGATGCAGAACGTCTTACAACAACAGATTCAAGAAATCCCTTGTGTAATAATGTACAAGAACGTGCAGCAGACCACAGTTACACAAGAAATAGACAGACTGAGACAAGACAAAGCACATGAGGACAAACAACGCGACATGGATATACAGACTACCAACAACAGTCCAGTAGTTAAGACACAAGACTATCAACACTCACAAAACAACTACAAGAAGCAGTGACCACTCAAGTTATATTAAACTTTAGTTATTATAATTGTTGTATTTAATAATTATCACTCTTCTGCTTGGTCTTAAAGGAAGCCGGCCTCGGGTGAAAGAGGGATGTAACGATCTCTGTCTGAAACCCGTGGGTGTGGGACTGGGACGTCCACCTCCCGGGGGTCGTGCGGCCCAGGCTCTGCCTCAGGGGGCTGGGGTCGTTTTTTTCCTTGATGAGGTGGTTCTTCTCCGGCCCCGACCACGGCGGTCTCCAGGTTTGGAGTCCCTGTGCCTTATTTCACCATCTTCGAGGTCAACTCCGGAGCTCACAGTTCCTGCGACGGCGCTGGAATCAATCGTATTGGTGTTGACCAGACCACACACTAGAAGGTGAAGGGACGACGACGTTTCGGTCCGTCCTGGACCATTCTCAATCGACTTGAGAATGGTCCAGGACGGACCGAAACGTCGTCGTCCCTTCACCTTCTAGTGTGTGGTCGGGTCAACATACTTTAGCCACGTTATTGTGACTCATCGCCTGGGATCGTATTGGTGTTTGCCTTTCCATTGGAGACTTTCGGCACTGTAGAGAGAGGGACCTACTGTTGGGTAACAGCTTCTCCTCCGTATCAACCTTCCCTGGCTTTGCACACTGGAGAGGCCACTCCAGACCGACAACCAAAGCGCAACTCCATAGTCTCCAGACACTGATGGATGCCTACTACTACTACTACCTAGAACGGATTGTCGTAAATAGGCTACTGTGATAGACTGGAGACCTGCATAAGCACATATTTGGCTTTACTAGAGGAGTAGGTACTGCCAACTGCATAGCAACATTAACTCAGGTCCGGCCATAGTGATCTTTCTTGATCTAGAAAAAGCATTCGAACTTGCAAGCCCAAAAGCAAATTTACACACCTTAGTTAAAAACATGTAAAGGGAAATATGCTAGCATGGATTCAAGATTACCTAAGTCACAGGTATGCCAGAGTAAAGTTGCAAGGACAAGTGTCGGACTGCCACTTACATGAGAAGGAGTCCTTAATCCTAGTCTTTTTAACATCATTATGGAAAACCTTGTTACCATGACATTTGCAGAAGGGGTTGAATTACTAAGCTATGCTGATGATATAGCATTTGTCATAACAGGTCCTTCACTTCTAAATAAATTACAAGGGGCTTTAGATAAAGAATATCAGATTGCAGCATTTTAGGGCTAAAGAATCGGGCTGTACAGATATTTTAGGCAATGAGACTAGGTGGCAACACTCCAGACAGGAACCTACGCATTCAAGACATTAACCTTCAGTGGGTTACACAATATCAATATCTCGAAGTGTGGATGGATTCTAAAATGACATTCAACAAGCAAATTCAATATCTGAAGGAGAAAGCAAAATCATGACTGAATATAATGAGAACAATCACAGGGCCCTGTCTAGGAGCGAGAAACGAAGTGTTAAGAATGTTTTACACACTCATCGTTTGTTCCCTAGTTGATTATGCAGCGCCTGCCTTACTAACTCTTTTTCCTGGCCAGTGGGTAAACGATGAGGTTATTCAAAATGATGCAATGCGAGTCATAACAGGGGACTCCCAGATGGACTAAAATACTGACCCTAAGACTAGAAACCAAGCTAACGTCAATTTAAATTATGGTAAAAGGGATTGTTGCCTGCATACTGACCAAGATATTGACTAGACCCAGAATCAGTACATTTAAAGAAATAATCACTGGAGCACTACAAAAAAGTCTTAGTACAAAAGAGCTTCCAATAGCAAAAGGTTGACCCATTGTGCAATTAACACCATCAATACATTCGATATAACAAATACAGTCACTGAGAGCGGTGTCGACGAAATACATACAGACTTCGTTATGCAAGTCCCTTATGAATCGGTGCCAGCGGACTTTAAGTTTATGGCTCTTGAAGGAAAAAAAGAACCAGACTAATCCTCATCTGTTACGTAATATTGCACAGATGAATATAGAGGCAAACTTGGCATCCGACAGCTTCACATACTTCACAGATGGATCAGTAGACCAGCAGGGACAAGAAACTGGAGCTGCAGTTAAGGCAGGAAATTCTGAAAATAGTTGGAGACTCTCAAACGGGTTTACAACTTTACAGATAGTAGCCATTCAAAAGGCTTTGAAACATGCTCTTGCTGAATACCGACATGTTATCATACATACAGATTTGATAATTACCATTGAAACCTTGCAACAAGAACACATACGTGACAACATCCATCTGATCACAAATGTCATATCATTAATGCAAACACTCAAATGTCAAGACCGTCGGGTACTTATCAACTGGGGGAAAAGTCAGGTGGAAATAAAAGGAAATGACATTGCAGACGATGCTGCAAAACTTGCAACTAAGTGAAGAAATGTAGACATTTACATACCACAGAGCCTATCTCAGATTAAGAAAGTAATTAGAAATTGAGAAATGCAGAAAATATACAGTGACCACAACACAGCAGTTGTAGCATTATTATCTGCGGGGTGGTACAAGAATTCAACCAACTACGAACCACTTATTTTACTGAAAGGGAGCATTAGAACAACAGAAGTACACTTACATTGCATCAGTCTTGGATACCCACGTGCATGAGAAATAGGCTTAGAGTTTCCAGAAGATAAGAGGAAGTGTCAGCACTGTGGAAAAATGCCCGACAGACCACTGAAATATTACACAGTGCACAGTTACAAACCAAATAAGATTTCAATAGAGTAGAAGAAATTGTTAAACACATGGGGCAAAATCTTACTGAAGCTACCAGACAAGTCATAAATACTCATACTACGCCTAAGTAAAACAGAAACAAGTAACACTTAGTGGGCCAGCCAGACGCTTAGGGCCCACGCAGGAATATCTTTGCAAAAAAAAAATTAACTTATCATAGTGATGACAGTGTCACACTGGTCTATGTGGAATTCACACTACTGTTATTCAATAGTAACTTATCATGGTGGTGACAGTGTCACACTGGTCCATGTGGACTTCACACCACTGTCACTCAATAGTCCATTGTATGTGGCAACGTTCCACGAGAGTGAGACCCCTCGAAGTGGACGTTTCTCGACACGACCGATCGAGGTGGGAGTTCCTGTTCCTCTTCCTCCCGGTCCATCTGTTACTCCGGTTCTGGCTTGGCTGGAATCCTATTGGGGGAGAGTTCTTTCCCTGGCCCCTTGGTGGCAGGCACATCCTTGGTTTTAGGCGCTGATTGCTCGGTGTCTGATCCTAGGCGTTTTTACGCGGCTCCGTCTCTTCCAGCTGGTCGGGCCAGTGAGGTACCTCGCTGGTTCGCTTTATGTGCCTGGTATTTCTGCCCTGTGTGTATTGCCATTTGTTTTGTGATCACGTCGCTAATTTGATCGTGCCCCACGTGCGATGTTTTTCTTAGCGACAGTGCAAATTTTCTTGGTGGGCTTTCCGCCATTTTCTTTCTCTTTGTCGGGTTTCGTCAGTGTCGGACAAGGTTGTTTTGTCCTTTCTCTCTTGGGTTTTCCTGGATCAGCATCTCATGCCGATCACTTCTGCTCCATTCTGCAAGCTTTCTTATGCATTTTTCACCTCAGGCCTGCTCATGCTCCGCCTGAGCCTTCTTGGTCTTTGAATAGGGTCTTTCCTTTCTTTATTATTATCGGGTTGTTGTGGCTCCTTCGTGATTGCTTTAGGAAATCTTAGGTTTTTGTGTTTGGCCTGTGGGTATCGATCGGGTTGGGGAGCTTCATGCTCTTTTCCGGCGCCGGGGGTTGTGAGTGTTTGGTCATGGTGGTTGTTTTGTTCGTTTGTAGCCGATTTGTACTTTTCTGGCGATGTATGAAACGCGGACTTCCGGAAGGGTCCTTGGGTTGTGGATGGTTGATTGGTTACGTTCTGTATCCAGTAGCTGATTTGCGCCATTACCTGCATGTCAACGGTCCTGTGTCGGTGGACGCCCTCTGGGTTGATCTGGTTTCCTCTGTTCCAGGGGTCGTGTGTTGGCCAGTGTCATTAAGTCTAGCCAGCCTGCAGTCTACCCTCATGCCAATTATATTAGTGAGTATGTCGTTCTTTTGGTTATCTTTGGCAATATGTCTTGGGACGATATTCGGGCGCCAAGGTTTTGGAGGTCGAACAGGGTCCTGACCTCTAAGTATCTTGTGAACGTACCAGGCCCTCTGCGGTCTTGTGTTGCTTTAGGGTGCCTGTCTTTTGAGGACGTAGGTGGCAAGTTTAACCGGACTGTAGTCTGTTTTGTTTCGCCTACCTTTCTGGGTGCCTTACCTGGTTGATGGCAAGTATGACATACTTTAAGGGGGCATATCGATGTAAAATTAAAAGTGGTTCAATTTGCTTATAAATTTTTTATGAAATGGTTATAGAAAGGGCTGCAGCTGGTCCAAGTTTCATCATCACACCCTAAACAGAAAAGGAGAAAAAAAATAAACAACGAATTATGCAACGAATTTTCAAATAGTTTCAGGGAACACATGTGTCAACTAAAATCATTTCTATAACACTCAGATATTAAATTAAGCACATAATAAAGGATTCTAGTGATCAGTTTTATCAAAAAAGTGTTTAGTGCATTAATATCATTTTTCAAAGTTACCCTACTAAAAAAATATGCAATATATGATATTTATAAATTTTTATAAAATCAACAAATAGACTTTGGACTAAAATGTCTACTAGAGTCTGTAGACGCACAAACGCTACATATAAGGTGTAATTTGCATGTAAATTGATTAATAAATGAAAGCTCTGAAGTAATTTGAAGGTGTAAATTACTTTCCAGAGTAAAATAAAGATCCAAGTTCGGCCACCTGTAGCTGAGCTTGACTTCGACAGATTTCGTTCATAATTGGCACCCTTGCAGATAGGCATCCATTGAGCAAGGTGTGCAAGTTTCATGCAAATCCCTTGATAACAAACGAGAAAAAAAAATTGGCCAAAAAAAAGAAAAAAAAAATATATAAATATAAATATATTGAACATACATATTACAATTATTACAAGAGTTTGTGCTTCTACAGCACATAGTAGACATTTTAGTTGACACATGTGTTCCCTGAGATTATTTGAGAATGTTGAACATTCGTTGCATAATACGTTGTGTATTTTTTTTCTCCTTTTCTGTTTAGGGTGTGATGGTGAAACTTGGACCAGTTGCAGCCCTTTCTATAACCATTTCATAAAAAAAATTATAAGCAAATTGAACAATTTTAATTTATAACGATTTATTTCGATATGCCCCCTTAAATGAAAATTATTCATAGGCACCTCTCTGAGGGGGGGGGGGGTGCCAGGTTCTGGCTCGTGGTCCCCAGTAGGAATAAGAACTCTGTAACTGATGACCACAACTAATATAGCACTATATCAGTTCTGGATAGCGTCTGGGAGACTTTTGGGCTCTCCAAGAAACTGGCGTTTCATTACATTCAATACTTTGTGTGTGTGTGTGTTACTCATACAATAAATTTGTATTTACTAATAATTGTCCTTTCTTCGTTGTCATTTAATCTCTGCATTTTATTTATAAAGTGTTTTTTAGGACCTTTATAATTCTTGTATATTTTTAAGTGTCGACCCCATTAAACGTTAATTATACTATACTACTCTTATGTAATGTTCCAGTTGCGTCTCTAAATTACATCTTAGTATTTCTTTTCTGTCAATAATGTAAATAAACTACTGTACTGTTGTTAGAACAACTGACTCCATAATGTAAAAGTCTATACCTGTCATCAATAAGTGAAACTAGTGCATGCTAGTTTGCCCCCTCCCCTCATTTGGGGTATGGAGGGAGGCATACCCGGTAATCTAGCTTACCTCACCGTCAGTTCTATTCCGATATGCCTGGTCGCAGTTTGAGATATATACAAGAGTTGTTACATTCTTGTACAGCCACTAGTACGCGTAGCGTTTCGGGCAGGTCCCTGGAATACGATCCCCGCCGCGAAGAATCGTTTTACAACCAAGTACACGTTTTACTGTTGAGTTAAACAGAGGCTACAGTTAAGGATTTGCGCCCAGTAAATCCTCCCCGGCCAGGATACGAACCCATGACAAAGCGCTCGCGGAACGCCAGGCGAGTGTCTTACCACTACACCACAGAGACTATAAAAGTCGCTGAGTCGACTTTTGAGTTGTGTTGCTGAGAAAAAGTTGAGTCGCTCTGGCTCCGATCTCCCGTTTCCAGTGTTGTTTTGCCTTCGAAGCTTTTCCTTTCACGCGTTGAAGCGTGAACCAAGAGTTTAGAATAATAATAATAATAATAATAATAATAATAATAATAATAATAATAATAATAATAATAATAATAATAATAATAATAATAATAATAATAATAATAATATTTTATTTACAAACAGGTACAATGACTTAGTGAGATTACATTAGAGGGATATTTTTACATTCTTGCAATGTTAGTAACACACATAGCGTTTCAGGCAGGTCCTTAAGCTAACATATCAGGTAAGGTGAAAAAGTACATTATGGTAAGATTATATTTCAACAATATAAACTGATTTAGGTGATTACACTTGTAGAGATTAAGTACTTAACTAGTCGTAAGTATTAATATTGGGGAAGTGGGTAGTACAAGAACAGTGTGAGTTTGAAGCACAAGGTAGGAAACTATGAGGATGTAATTAGGTTCATTTTGGTCTTACTTTTGAACCAGGTATAGTTTGGAACATTTTTAATTCATCAGGCGGTAACTTCCAAAGACTGGAACCTTTCATTTGCATAGAGTATTTGCTCAGATTTAGCCTGACTCTGGGGATAACAAAGATATGTTTATTTCTAGTGTAGTGCTCATGGGTTCTATTACACCAATCATGGAAAAGTTTCAGATCAAGATTAGCATTTTGGAACAAGGTTTTGAACATGTAGATAGCACATGAGAATGTGTGGAGGAAGTGTATGTTTAGCATGTTAAGGGATTTAAACAGAAGGGGTGTGTGTTGTCTTTAAAACAGAGATTGTTATAGTTCTGAGAGCAGATTTTTGCTGAGTGATGATAGGCTTGAGGTAATTTGCAAATGTTTATGAGTTACAAACATAATGTTGGATTTCTAGAAAGAGCTAGTATATACAATGCCTAAAGCCATTAATACGCACAGCATTTCCGGCTGGGAGTGGGGAAAAACACTTAGACTAAAACGTAATACTAATTGAGATCAAAGGATAAATTGAGTTGAAAAAGGTTAAAAAGTTGGAAAAAAACATGATGGAAATCAGCAATTATACAAGTTGGTCAACAGTATTGTTTGAAAATAGCAAGACATGGGGTTGACATTTAGGGGTTAAGGTAGATTTCATAGAGTTTATTAGGCAGTACTTAGTTTTTCTCTTAAACTGGTTGAGAGGGTACAACCTCAGACGTAATTGGGAACGTCATTCCACATTCTGGGTCCCTTGATTTGCAGAGCATTTCTAGTTTGGGTCGAGTGCGACATTTCCAAGTTGCACTCTTGGAGCATCAAATAGGTATTTGTTTTTGGTGCGGTGCCCATGGGTTCTGTTACATCCTTCTAGGAAGTGTTTAAGGTCAGGATTAGCATGACAGTTCAGAGATTTAAATATACAGAGTACACTTGAGAGAATGTGCAGTGACTTAATATCTAACATATTCAAAGATTTAAGGGTGCAGTGTGCTGTCTGGGGACAGAGTTTGTTATTGTTCTAATGGCAGATTTGTGTTGAGTAATTAGAGGACGTAGATCATTTTGGGTAGTAGAACCCCAAGCACAAATACAATAATTGAGATAAGGATAGATGAGAGAGTAATAATAAGAGAGGGTTACCAGGGCAGGGCGAGGTACATAATACCTGATATTAGAAAGAATGCAAAAAGTTTTAGAAACTTTTTTGCTATATTGTGAATGTGTCCCTGGAAATTCAGCTTGTTATCCACAAGAACATCAAGGAATTTACCATCTACTTTGATACTAATTTGGATAATGTTTATTCTTAGATTAGTTTGATCTGAGGATTTATTACCAAACAAAATAAAGAAGGTTTTGTCAATGTTAAGGGTGAATTTGTTTGCAGTTAGCCAAAGATGGACTTTATTTAGTTCAGTATTCACTGTATAATTCAGAGTAAGAGCGTTAGGACTGGAGAAAAGGAAGGTTGTGTCATCAGCAAATAAAATTGGGTTAAGGTGTTGAGAGGCATTTAGAAGGTCATTCATGTAGATGAGAAAGAGGAGAAAGCCAAGTATGCTGCCCTGTGGAACACCGATGTTGATGGGAAGTGTGGGAGAAATGGAATTATTCACAGAAACATACTGGAGCCTGTCAAGGTAAGACTAAAGGCATTGGAGGGTGACTCCATGACCTCTTACTCCATAATGATGTAATTTAAGAAGAAGGTTTTGGTAGTTGACAGTGTCAAAAACATTGCATAGGTCAACAAATTAGCCAACAGGGAACTCATTTTTATGAAGAGCTGCATGTATCAAGTTAATCATACTGATCAGTGCATCGTTAGTGCTTTTTTTTTAGGTCTGAGGCCATGTTGGCAAGAGCTAAGTATATTGTGTTTAGCTAAATAAGAGTAAAGATGCTTGTGGATTAGCTTTTCAAATATTTTTTACATGGTTGGCAGAATTTATATAGGTCTGAAATTGTTGATATCAGTGAGATCACCACATTTATGGACTGGGGTTACTCTTGCTTTTGTTTGTGTGTGTGGGGAGGGGGGGGGGATATCCAAAAAGGTTTGGAGTTCAAGTGATTTGTTCTAGAGCAGTGCAATGGCTGGAGTTAGAAATCTAGAGACTTTTTTGTAAATCAGAGTTGGTATCTCAGCAAGGGCACTTGACATTGTTTTAAGAGAAAGGCTTATCTCATTAACATCAGAGGAATTAGTGGGAATTAGGTACAGAGATTCTGGATAGCTTCCTGTTAGGTAGTCCATAGCATTAGTTAGGGAGGATGGAATATTATTTGCAAGGAATGTGCCAATGGACAAGAAGAAACTATTGAATTCAATAGCAGTGTCAGAGGCTGAAAGCACACCATCGTCATTGGATAGGAGTATTGTATTTTTATTCAAAATCTTTTTTGATCCTAATATTTGGGAAATAGTGCTCCATGTTTTCTTAATAATATTGTTAACAATAAATAAAAAAAAATATTATTATTATATTATATGATTGGGATTGATTAGTGCGTAGTATAATGAGAGGAGAACAGAGTGTGGAGCATAATATCTGATTTTAGAAAGTATACAGACCGTTTTTGAGACTTTTATAGCAATGTGTTGTATGTTAGTGCTGAAGTTCAATCTCTTGTCTGTGTATAGGCTAAGGAACTTTCCCTCACTTTTATTGCTAATGTTAACATTGTATATCTGAAGTTGAATCTGATTTGATGATTTACTATCAAATAAAATGGTGTTAGTCTATTTATAAGAATTATTATAATAATAATATAATTAATTAATAATTATCACTCTTCCCTCTGCTTGGTCTTGAAGGAAGCCGGCCTCGGATGAAAGGGGGCTGTGACGATCTTTGTCTGGAACCCGTAGGTATGGAACCCGTAGGTATGGAACCCGTGGGTATGGAACCCGTAGGTATGGAACCCGTAGGTATGGAACCCGTGGGTATGGAACCCGTAGGTATGGAACCCGTAGGTATGGAACCCGTGGGTATGGAACCCGTGGGTATGGAACCCGTAGGTATGGAACCCGTAGGTATGGAACCCGTGGGTATGGAACCCGTGGGTATGGAACCCGTGGGTATGGAACCCGTAGGTATGGAACCCGTAGGTATGGAACCCGTGGGTATGGAACCCGTGGGTATGGAACCCGTAGGTATGGAACCCGTGGGTATGGAACCCGTGGGTATGGAACCCGTAGGTATGGAACCTGTAGGTATGGAACCCATAGGTATGGAACCCGTAGGTATGGAACCCGTGGGTATGGAACCCGTAGGTATGGAACCCGTAGGTATGGACCCGTCACTATGTGATGGAGTGCGAAAAGATACGTGAATTTAGAGACAATTCTATAACCAATGTTCCAGCGATGTGTCAATATTTCATTCAAAATGATCTGCTACCAGAAATTTTAGCCAAATATCCCCAGTTTGCTAACTGTAGGTAGTAACAAAGTGATTGTAACCTATCCACCGCTGCCCACTGGACGGGGGCGGTGTGCAGGACAACATATAAATTTTGACACTAGCTCTCCCCATATGTCAGTTGCTTAATTTAGAACCTGTACTTGAGGTCGAATTCGAACCCATTGTTGATGTGACGACTTATATTGAATTTTGTAACTAGCTCATCAAGATTGTAACTTGCTTAGCTAAATGAATTGTGGGGTTCAGTCCCTGAGCCCATTATGTGCCTCTGTAACCCTTTCTTTGGTTCCAAGGGGTTGTCATAGCCAGGGGGTGGTAATGGGGGACGAGCTCCCATGACCTATAAAATGCTCCTATACGGCATGCGTCTCAAATAGCCTCTGACAACCAAGTCCAACTCCTGGCCTGCACGGGTGGCTTAGTCTAAGTCCGGCGGAACTGCTTTTACCGACAGGAGAAGGGGCGAGGGCGTGCCTCTGGCGCCTTAAAACCAGCTGCTCCGGGTAGATGGGACTCGATAGCCTGGGAAGGCAGCCCATCTAGGGGAAGGAAAACCCTGATTTTAAACCTCCGCTGCCTTGCGGCCATACCCTTGTTTTTGGGAAGGCTTCAGGAGTCAACCTCGAGGAAAAATCCGGAGTTGGAGCCCCTAAGGCAGTTCGTTGTTGACGTCGACCTCGTTCTGGCAGCTCCTGCGACGTTGCTGGAACCATGCGTATTGGCATTTGCCTCTCTATTGGATAATTTCAGCAACGTGGAGAGGGGGGACCTGCTGCATGGGTAACAGCTTCTCCTCCATATCTACCTACCCAGGCTTTGCGCCCTGGAGAGACACTCCAGCTTCGCCTCACAGCGTCGAACCAACACGGGAAGCGACAGTCTACCGGTTTTAAGTCTTCTGCTCGATTGGCGAAGAGTGTGACGCCAGGGGTTGCTTCCGACGGTGGGAGGGGTCATCGCGCCCCACTGGGCAGCTACCGCCCGCCTCAAGCTGGGCAAACCCCAGCCAATAAGGTGTTGCCTCGCCACGGTCCGTTAACCTCACTGGGTGCGTGGGGTTTAGGGTGAAAACTGACAAGCGGCCCGACAACTTTGCACCAAGCAATACCAAACCAAAGAAGAAAATATCAACTGCCCTAAAGCTGGGCACATGGAACGTCAGGACACTGACACCAGGTTTCTCTGACGACCTGCAAGAAATCAATGACGCTCGAAAAACAGCAATCATCGATAGGGAGCTGAGCAAGCTGCAGATGGATATTGTTGCTCTCCAAGAGACCAGGCTCCCAGGATCAGGATCTGTGAGAGAGAGGACCTTCTCTTTCTTCTGGCAAGGAAAACCTCCAGATGAGACCAGAGAACATGGTGTGGGATTTGCCGTCAGGAATGCACTGTTGGGACACATTATGCCACCGATGGGGGAAACCGAACGAATTCTGTCTCTGCAACTGTACTCCCAAACAGGACCAGTCAATGTAATTAGTGCATATGCACCAACCCTGACTTCTCCAGCAGAGGCAAAGGAAAAATTCTACGATGACCTCAACAGAGTCATAGCGAGAATCCCTGTAAAGGAGCCACTGTTCATCCTCGGCGACTTCAACGCCAGAGTGGGTGCCGAGCACAACATTTGGCCCACTTGCCTGGGTCAATTCGGCATAGGAAGGATGAATGAGAACGGGCAACGTCTGCTAGAACTCTGCTGCCTTCATGGTCTTTGTGTCACCAACACGTTCTTCGGCACAAAGCCTCAACACCGAGTATCTTGGAGACACCCCAGATCCAAGCACTGGCACCAGCTTGACCTGATTCTTACCAGGCGTGCAAGTCTACCCAGCGTCAAGATTACGCGTAGC
Source organism: Procambarus clarkii (assembly GCF_040958095.1). Lineage (NCBI taxonomy): Eukaryota > Metazoa > Arthropoda > Malacostraca > Decapoda > Cambaridae > Procambarus > Procambarus clarkii. Next base: position 42,135,371 of record NC_091186.1, on the reverse strand, counting down.
TACCAGAGTGCTGTCTGTGACACCGACCACTCCCTGGTATGTAGCAGGGTCAAGATGCAACCAAAGAAGATTCATCACTCGAAAAAGGCGGGCAGACCTCGCATCGACACCACCAAGACCCGCAACCAGGACAAGGTGGAAGATTTTGCACACGTGCTCGAGGAAGCTCTTCCTGGCCCAGCTGGGGTCACTGCCTGTAAAAGATGGGAGCACTTCAGAGACGCTGTGTTCAACGCTGCCATTTCCACCTTTGGCAAGAAGACCAGCAGGTCGGCAGACTGGTTCGAGGCTCACTCGGAAGAGATGACACCTGTAATCGAAGAGAAGAGAAACGCCTTGGCAGCCTACAAAGCCTGCCCAAGTCGGCGCAACTTACAGATCCTTCAGGCCGTCCGCTGCAAAGTGCAGCAGAGCGCCAGGCGATGTGCCAACAACTATTGGCTCCAGCTCTGCTCCCAGATACAGACTGCAGCGGATACAGGCAATGTAAGGGGAATGTATGACGGCATCAAGCAGGCCCTTGGCCCAATCCAGAGGAAGACCGCTCCTCTGAAATCTGCCACTGGCGAGGTGATTCAGGACCAGACACTGCAGCTGAAGCGCTGGGTCGAGCACTACTCTGAGCTATACGCCAGGGACAATGTGGTCACCGAAGATGCCCTGAGCGCCATTGAGTGTCTGCCTGTGTTAATGGAGCTCGACAGTGAACCGACCCTGGAAGAACTCAGCGATGCCCTAGACTCCCTTGCTTCTGGTAAAGCTCCTGGCAAAGATGGCATTCCTGCTGAGACCTTGAAGTGCTGCAGAGGTAGCCTGCTCATGGAGCTGCACGAAATTCTCTGCCTCTGCTGGGAAGAAGGAGAGGTGCCACAGGACATGAGGGATGCCAACATCGTCACACTGTATAAGAATAAAGGTGACAGGGGCGACTGCAACAACTACCGTGGAATCTCCCTCCTCAGTATTGTCGGAAAGCTGTTTGCTCGAGTCGCATTGAAGAGGCTCCAAGTACTTGCAGAGAGAGTTTATCCAGAATCACAATGTGGATTCAGAGCTGGCAGGTCCACCATCGACATGGTCTTTTCCCTCAGACAACTGCAGGAGAAATGCAGGGAACAGAAGCAGCCACTCTTTGTAGCCTTCATAGACCTGACAAAGGCCTTCGACCTCGTCAGCAGGGATGGCCTGTTCAAGATCCTCCCCAAGATCGGATGCCCACCCAGGCTCCTCAGCATCATCAGATCTTTCCATGAGAACATGAGGGGCACCGTGGTCTTTGATGGCCTAACATCAGGCGCCTTTGACATCCGAAGTGGAGTAAAGCAGGGCTGCGTACTGGCTCCAACCCTATTCGGGATTTTCTTCGCAGTTATGCTGCGGCACGCCTTCGGATCTGTCACGGAAGGCATTCACCTCCGGACCAGGTCGGATGGGAAGCTCTTTAACCTCGCCAGGCTGAGAGCCAAGACAAAGGTTCGGCTGAGGTGTCTGCGCGACTTCCTCTTTGCCGACGACGCAGCAGTCACTGCCCACTCAGCTGAAGACCTCCAACGGCTCATAACCCGCTTCAGCGAGGCCTCTCAGGCTTTCGGACTCACCATCAGTCTGAAGAAAACACAAGTCATGGGACAAGGAGTGGACTCCCCACCTGACATCGGCATCTCTGATTCCAAACTGGAAGTTGTTCACGACTTCGTGTACCTGGGCTCCACAATCTCTGACTCCCTCTCTCTTGATACGGAGCTAAACAAACGCATCGGTAAGGCATCTACTACCATGTCCAAACTGACAAAGAGAGTGTGGGCCAACAATAGGCTGACTGAGTATACTAAGATTCAGGTTTACAGATCCTGTGTCCTGAGCACTCTCCTTTATGGCAGTGAGTCTTGGACACTCCGTGCCCGTCAGGAAAGACGGCTGAATGCCTACCACATGCGCTGCCTTAGACACATCTTGGACATCACCTGGCAGGACAAGGTGACAAACAACAACGTCTTGGGGAGAGCAAGAATCACCAGCATGTACACAATGCTGAAACAGAGACGAATGTGCTGGCTCGGGCACGTTGTGCGAATGGGCGACGGCAGGATCCCCAAGGATCTCCTGTATGGAGAGCTGAGGCAGGGAAAGCGTCCAGTAGGCAAGCCCCAGCTACGGTACAAAGACGTATGCAAAAGGGACCTGAAAGCCATGGACGTCGATCTTGCTATATGGGAGACACTGGCTGCAGACCGTTCAGCCTGGAGGCAGTCTGTTCAACGAGGTCTCTCCAAGTTCGAGGAGTCACTTGCCAAGGAATCGGAGGCAAAGAGACAGAGAAGGAAAGCCGGTAACCAGGAAGACAGACCAGAATCGGACTTCGTTTGTGCTCGGTGTGGGATGGACTGCCACTCTCGGATTGGCCTCATCAGTCACACCAGACGCTGCACCAGGATTGACAACTAGGGCGCAACTCCATAGTCTCCCGAGACTGAAGGATGCCTACTACTAACCCTTTCCACTACCGCCCACAAGATGGGTATGGGGTGCATATTAAATGAACTAAACTAACTCTCTTCGCTCATTTCACCGAACCATACAGGCTCTGTGATATATTGTTTAATTATTTGAGATTCACAAATAATGCTTATAATTTTATATGTTATAAAAAAGGCAGAGTTCTTGGTTCTTCTTCCGATTTTACAGACTCAGTAAATACTGAGACGTGCACAGAGAGAGATGGCAAAGCATTTCATAATGAATGCCATTGGAGCCCACTGCCGTAGAACCACAGAGGGCTAGGGCAGACTGAAACTCAGAGAGAGAGAAGGGATCATTATAGGAAAGGTGAAGATGAGTACAGAAATTTAAAGGACGAGATTCAAGAATAGGCTTACGAAGAAGGAAGGATTGGGGAAGATGAGAACCAGAACTAACATGAAAAGTGGGAACCCAGTTCGGTCGCGACCTGCAATGGGTCTGCCACAAGAACACCACGGAGGCGAAGGACCGGCGAGACATCGGGAACGAACTTACGAGGGTAAGTTCGTAATTTATTTATTTATTTATTTATTTATTTATTTATTTATGCATATACAAGAATGTACATAAGGAATGTGAGGATACAAATATGGTAATTACAGTCTTGTAAAGCCACTAGCACGCGCAGCGTTTCGGGCAGTAATCTTGTGAATACGCTTCCAGACCAGTGGTAGAGGAGTTTTGGACATAACGGTGGATACATAAGACATCCAGCATGCACGTTTAGCCGAACGGATGGTCCTAAGGGCCACCGCACTCGCCTTTCGAAACAAAAGAAAAGACTCAAGTTTCTGCCGGCGGCGATGTCTCTTCCAGGCTGTACGCTTACAGCAGACAGCCTGAGTACAGTCCACATTCCACCAGGGAACGCACTTCCGCATTCCCCAAGAGGAAGAGCGAGGAATAGAGTGGGGGGCAGCATCAAAGACAGTGTCATGAAAAAGAAGGAGGGCATGAGGGAGAGGCAGAACGGAGAGGTCGGAAATAGTAACATGGAGAGTAAAGAGGCACCAGTCAGCCTCTGCAAACCGCCACCTAGGGAAGGAGAGAGGAGGGTGAAAAGAGAAAAAACTAACAAGGACAGGAAAATGGTCACTGCTATTTGGTCTTGAGGTCAAGATAGGCCTCAAGATCCTATCCTTGATCCTTGATCCTTGAGGCCTATCTTGAGGTCAAGATAGGCCTCAAGATAGATAGGCCATGGAAGTCATGAAGGACCCACCACCCAAAATCTAAGGAAAGGGATGACGAGCACAGAGAAAGATCGAGACAGGAAAGGGAGCAAGTCCGAGAGTCCAAATGAGTGGGCTCACCAGAATTAAGAAGGAACAGGGAAGAAGAGACGAGGAAAGGTTCAAGGAGGCGACCCTGGGTGTTTGTCAGCACATCACCCCAATGGGCATGACGACAATTGAAATCACCCAGAAGGAGCACAGGTTCTGGCAAGGAGTCTAGGAGGTGTTTAAGATCGGGAAGAGAAAGTGGGACAGTGGGCAGGAGATAAATGGAACAAACCACGTACCATTTACACACAAAGACACACGCAGTAGAACAGTGGAGAGGCGAGGAAAAAAGTAAGGGGACAAAGGGAACATCTGAGTGATTCAAGAGAGCAGAAGAGTTATAGGCCCCAGCAACAGCTGGGGGGTCGGGGGGTGAGAGAAAAGAATAGCCACGGACGCGACCAGGACGAGCACCAAGCATCGGCTCCTGGAGACAGACACAAAGGGGAGCGAAAACTGTGAAATTAGAAGTTGGAGGTCAAGGAAATTGGCGTATTATCCACGAATGTTCCACGGAAGAATAGACATTGGCAAAAAGAGAAAGGATTGCAACAGAAATCAAAGATGAAACAAAGGTGAAAAGGGAATACAGCACGTGAAAGAAGCACAGGGTCAGGATCAGCGAAGTCAGGGTTAGGGGGCATGGGTAAACTGAGTAAAGAAGGAGGGAAAGAAGTGGGAGGACAGACCAGAGGTGGACGAACAGGGTCTGGAGGAGGAAAAGGAAGAGGAGGAGGAGGAAGGGCAGAAAGAGGGGAGCACACCTCAGCAAGGGCAGTATCCGAGACGGAACCGGGGGCTAAACAAGCCCCCACAGTAGGAACAGGGAGCTCCACCACCGAAGCGGGAGGGGGAAGGAACAAAAGAATCAGAGATAGGGGGTTGAGAAGAAAGCGAAGCCTTCTTACCTACCGGGAAGGAGGAAGGAGTGAAGCCAGGTTTCCGCTTCTGACTCAAAGAGACTGGTTTCCCAGCAGCAATGTACTGGGCAACAGACTCCAGCATCATGAAAGGAGAAGAAGAGCGCGAGCAAACAACATGACCATCAGGAGAGCGATGGACATCGGCCCGCACTGTCAGGTGGCGTGGTGAGCCAAGAGACAGAGGAGAATGACGTGTAGGAAGACCAGAAGGAGAGGAGAAAGAAGACACAGGAGACATGACAGACTGGGTAGAAAGAAGGGATACCCTAGACAGAGAACCAGAAGGGGAGGGGACCCTCTGGGACAGAACGGTGGGAAACAGGGGAGGTGGTGGTGGGTCTGTCCGGGTCTAAGGCTTGGAAACGGTTGTGAGACTGAGTAAGGTGGGAAGGACGAGGAGAGGAAGAGCGCACCACGCAAGCATAGGATACGCCAGCGAAAGAGGGGAGACAATGAACTTAGCGCCGAACCTCAGGAAAAGACAAATGGTCCCGGAGCTTCAAGTTGAGGACAGCTGCCTCAAGTTTGTAACGTATACACGTGCGGGAGAAGGTAGCGTTAGCCTCACCGCAATTGAGACAGCGGACCTAGGGAGAAGTGCACTCCAGCTTAGAGTGACCCTCGCCCCCACTCATGGGACAGAGAGAGACAGGACTAAAGCATTTGAGGGCACCATGCCCAAACCTCCAGCACTTACTGCAGAGCCGAGGAGATGGAATATACTCCTGAACAGAGCATCTGGCACCAGCAAGAATGACAGAGGGCAGAAGGATCCTACCATCAAAGTTAATCTTCACAACCCGAAGGGGCAGAAGGCGATAACCATGAAGGGGATGAGTAAACATATCCACCTGGAGGACAGAATGACCCTGGGCCTTGAGGATATGCTTGATATCCTCGTGGTCTTTTCAGTCTTTTAGATTCCTAACACCAGTCGCAACATGGTGTGGGAGGAGAGCAGTGCCAACACTGGCATTTACCCGAGCGTTCTTTGAGACCCGAACAGGAGTCTCGCCAAGGCAGGATAAGGCGGCTAAGCGGGTGGCTGCATCCTGAGGAGCAGCAACGACACGGGTACCAAGACGGGTGGGGTTGAAGGTAACTGAGGCATCTACGGAATCTACAAGATGCCTAAGAAGGGAAAAATTGTCAGGAGTTGAATGTAAAGGATGGAGGTCAAAGTACTTAGTCCACATAGCAGGACCAAACAAAGCATGGTACAAATTAGTATGGGAAGGGAGCACACGAGAGTAGCCGTGGCGGGGACGGCGATGAGAACCTTTAGAGAGAGATTGGTCAAAAGGCGCAGTAGTCACAATAAGATGGAGCCATGCAAGGGGACGAGGCGGTCACCACAGCAGTCTTGGGGCTCGACCCAACCACAGAGGAGGGAGGGGAGCAGGGAGGAAGAGTCCGGTCTGGGCCTAAACTGGGCCCTGTAGTGGGGGCTACAGATCCTGGTCTTCCAGGACGGTCCAACTCAGGGGCCTGGTCACCCACCCCATGAGCCTGGGTAAGAGAAGTCGTGTCATCATCCATGCAGCAAACAATATCAAAAGTTTGGGACCTGGAACCAAGAGATACCACCTACCAGGGCAGCCAGGGAGACTGAGCGCGGGCCAGTGCAGGAAGGGTGCGTTGTCCCCAGCGGTGCTCCCCCTTTTCAACAGGGGAGTCCTACTACATCGTCCATTCTCCCACACTGGTGCTAAGACCCCATTCCCCCTATCGTCCCAGCCTGGACACCCAACCATCCACTCAGGGCGGCCCCTCACAGGCGACCCCTCCAGCAGGTGGTCCGATGGCTCATAAGGCCCCTACGTGGTGCCCTTCAGCACTTCCACCACCCAAAAAGGGGCAGGAGAGGGGGCAAAGGCAACATACACCGGTCACAGGGCGGTGTACGTGAGCCCCCTCACCACGGCAAGGAGGCACCACGGAAGGGTTAAAAGGGGCAATACCAGTCGTCTTGCACTCCAGAAATTATGAAACTTGACAGCAATAATAAGTTTTTAAACTAAAATATACTTTTATTGTTTATTATCAAGACAAGTTGAGGTACACAACTGTTATCAATCAAACCTTTATCTGTATACAAATCATGGAATACATTCTTAAGGAAAAGAACATTACTTGTGATACAGAAATCACAATATCATGATACATTTAATGAACAAATCCACAAAGGCCGTAATGAGGGCTCGAACTTGTGTCCGGGCTAAGATGCATCCTAAGGTCCGACTAAGGCGCTTCCGGAATCATCCAGGACGTAAATCAGTACAGCCACGATGGGTCGCACCGCTGCGGCCAGATCACTTCGCCGCCACACCCACACAAGCAATGCCATATTCAAGTGGTGTTCCTGCCAAAGAGAGAAAAAAAAGATTCTCTATAATATTCTCTCTACTCCGAGTAAATACCTAATCTGTCCTCTGATAAAGAGCATCACTTTTTGCTCATATGCATCACACAAGGCCAAAATATTTACGAGAAAATGAAAGCGACTCAAGAAAGTGATGTACTGTCCCATTTTCTGTTTTGGAGCCTCTGGTAGGGTAGGAGAGACTACTTTAAATTGACTGTTTTCTTGTTGACATTGTAAAACCTTTGGAGGATGGCCTGAAACACCGTCCATCCCCTGAAACCGGGTAATGATGATCACTGTTTTTATTACCCGAGGCAAACTTACATTACTGTATAGTGTGCTCAAAGCATGGACTTTGGGCGCGTGTGCTATGAACCAAAATTCCTCGCCCGAGCCAGAAGCTGTGAAGTCCACGCCATCTGTGAGTCCGCTCCCGAAAATCCCACATGGACAACGCCATCTAGTGATGATGAGAGATACCGGCAATAAGTGCTGGATGCCTGTCCTAGTCGGCTCGTGACGTAGCCGCTGCTGAACTCTGGTGAGGTGGCGCTTAGACAGTGATCGCCATCTATGGAGCGAATAAGTGGACGTTTGTGTCTAAGCTAGTAAGTGATGTTTCCTAGTGATCCCATGTAGTGTCCCCAGTACTGATGATGTGTCTGCTTTCAGAGTCAACCTAGGAAGGCTGTGAGGTACATTGAATCAGTCTACCCAAGGCAGCCAAGGTCTCTTCACCAGTCTGCTTTGTAGAAGCTGTGAGCCATCCCCGGACGAACTCTGCTGAGTGCGTGATAACCTGCCTGAGGAGTGGCAGTGACAGGATTCGCCGTCTCCGGGGCTGGCTGGTGGAAGAGACCACCCACTGCGGTGCCGACCGAGGAGAGTGACCAGTGAGTCACACGAGGCTCCTGCCTAGGGCTCGCAACCTTAGTATTAGTCATGGAGTGGCCTAACAGCGAGGATGACTAGTACCTGCCAGCTACAGGCTGGACTGTGGTTGTAGGCCATCACGACGAGGCACCCAGTGGGATTGTAATTTGGCTGGCCTGTGGCCAGGGTAGATTCATGGTGGGTTCTGGGCCACGGAAGAGAAAACCAGGAAAGGCTACCCAGAGTGAGCATCGCCAAGTATCCAGTGTCTTCAGAGGAAGACTAAGATGTAAATACTGTGTTGCAATAATTCCCTTTTGTGACTTTAATTTACATATGGTGGTGGGAAAGGAACATATATAATTAAGTATACTTGTGTATTTAATGTACCTCCCCATTGATTTTACTTGCGTTATGGAGCTCACCCCTTCAAAGCCTCTACTAACTTGGGGCTGGATGCCCAAAAAACTAATACCATCAGAAAAGAACCCGGTTGCGTCCCAGTAGGGCCCAGTAGTAACATAATTTGCATCCCCTGCGGGATCCGACCCCTTGTCAAGCATGTTTGACAGGGATGGTGACGTAGTGCAATCTCCTGTGAATAATTCCCCTGTTTGTAATTATTAGGATGTTATACATCCTGTTCAGTGCAGTGTGATTAAGTGCAATATTGGCAAGTGCAGTTCTCTGTGTGATTAAGTGCAGTATTGGCGAGTTTGGTGCTCGGTGCGATTAAGTGCAGTATTGGTGAAGTACAGTGCTCGGTGTGTTAGGTGCTCAAGTGAAGCAGTGTGTTAAGTGTTCGTGCACCACTTAAGTGACAATTTCGGAGAAAGTGACCATTGAGGATCTGGACTATGTTTAGGACTTTCTGAACAAGGATAAACTGAATATAAGTTTTCTGTCAAAATGCGAGCCTTAGAAATAAATCGTGAGATAGAGTGGAAGAATTAGAAATAGAACAGGAAATTAAAGAGAAGGAAATGGCAATGAAAGAAAAGGAAACAGAGAAAGAACGAGAAATGAAAGAAAAGGAAATGGAAATGAAACGGTTGGAATTAGAAGAAAAGGAAAAAGAAAGGCAAGATAGGGAGAAGGAAAGACTACACGAGTTAGAAGTATTGCGATTAGGTGGTCAGAGGAAAACAACGTTAACAAGTAGTTTTGATCTGGTAAGGAATATAAAGATGGTCCCTAAATTCAACGAAAAGGAAGTTTTGAAGTTCTTCGCAGCCTTCGAGAAAGTTGCTGCCTCTTTGGATTGGCCAGAGGAGAATTGGGCCATCATGATACAGTCCGTCTTGACTGGGAAGGCCCAAATTATCAATTCCACGTTGTCCCTTGATGACTCCAGTGATTACGATAAGGTGAAGAAGGTAGTGCTCATGGCTTACCAGTTGTGTCTGGCTCCTGGAGACAGACACAAAGCAGTGAAAACTGTGATATCCGAAGCTGGAATTCATATAAGTTGGCATAAAATACACGAATATTCAAATGAAGAATAAACATTGTCAAAAATAGAGAGAATAGAAATAGAGAACATGGGACAAAGACAAATTAAAACAGTATACTAAGATCAGGATCAGGATCAGTGAAATTGGGGTTATGGGGCATAGATAAATCTAGCAAGAACAAGTAAATCTAGCAAGAACAGGTAAATCTAGCAAGAACAATGGAGTCAAGGTAGTGGTAGGATGAACCAGAGGTGGACTGACTGGGTCCAGAGCAGCATTGGAGAGGTGCGGTCAAGGCAATCAGGGAGAGGAGGGGCAGAAACAGGGGAGCGCACCTCATCAAGGGCAGCATCCAAGAGAGAATTGAGGGCCAAGGGAATTTCCATATTTGGGACAGAGGACTTAACCACCGAAATGGGAGGGGGATTCAGGGATAGAGTCGGAGTCGGAAGGTGAGGAAGAGATTGATGCCTTCTTACCTGCTGGTGAGGAAGTAGAGGAGCAAGGCTTATGTTTCTGATATAGACAGGTGTGCCAGCAGCATCGTACTGGGCGACAGCCATTGCAGTCTCAACAGGAGAAGGAGAAAAGGAGCAGTCAATAAAGTCAGTCAGGTGCAGTCACAAGTCAGTCAGGTGCAGTCACAGTGAGAGGTTGTGTTAGCTGGAGCTCCGATTGTTGTAACATTATTATTGCAATAATGGAAGGATTAGTGAAGGCTTTGGTGAGTCTGGTTGGAGCTCTGAGAGCAGAGATAGATTCCCTGCGGGAGGAGGTACAACGGCTGAGACTTCGGGAGGAGACCAGTGTTGACGGGACCTCATCGTGGGGAGTCGTGAAGGACAGGGGTCTTAATTAAGAAGACCTTGACAAGGTCACCTACAGACGCCCTAAGGACAGAAAACTCATTTGCCGTGTTGGAGGATGAGTGCTGTGGTGAGCCTGCAGTTCACTCGGAATGGAAACCAGCGAGGAGCGGTGGAGCGCAGGCCTCTCAGGCTGCTCAGAAAGTTAAGGAGGTACCGAAGCGAATTTTGGTTGTGGGAGATTCCCAGGTGAGGTATTTAGACAGAACGTTTTGTGCCAGAGATAGGGGGAACAGATTAAGAGTTGGCTATCCGGGAGATGGAATTGCCGATATTGTTGGAAACATGAATGATATTATGACGGGAAATGGGAACAAACCCATTATTTGTATTAGTGCAGGGGGTAATGATGTTGGGCGAGTTAGGAGTGAGGAACTAATACAGAGATTCAGGACAGCCATAGAATTAGTTAGGAGCAAGGGAGGAATCCCGATCTTATGTGGCATTCTTCTAAGAAAGGGAGTGGGAAATGAATGGATGTCGAGGGCACTTGGTGTCAATTGCCGGCTGGAAAGATATTGCAAATCAAATGCAATATCTTTCATAGACAACTGGGAACACTTCTATGGAAGAAATGAAATGTATGCTCGTGATGGGGTGCATCTATCGAGGGCTGGGGTTGTTGCTGTTGCGAACTCGTTGGAACCAGTGGTTAGAGGTGTTTGGGTTTAAACTGTTAGTAGACAGTGGTATGGGAACTGATTTGGAGGAAGGAGGTAATAAAAGTATGTGTTCGTGGGAGAAAAGAATTGGCAAAATGATCAGGGAAAGAAAAGGGCCTCAAAATAACAATTCACTTAGGGTATATTACACTAACAGCATAAGTCTAAGAAATAAAATTAACGAATTAAATGCTCTTGTCTGCACAGAAAAAATGGATATTATTGCACTTACCGAAACGTGGATGAATGTAGAAAATAGAGAACTATTAGCTGAATATCAAATAAATGGATTTAAACTATTTCACACAGATAGATATATTAGACGAGGAGGGGGAGTAGCCATATATGTTAGGGACAATTTGAAATGTAGTCTCAAAGAGGGAATCAAAACTGAGCCACACACAGAAACTATTTGGATAGAATTAAACGAAAAAGCAAATAATATTATAAAAGGAGTTATATATAGGCCACCAAATTTAGACAGAATGGAAGCAAAGCATCTATGGGATGAAATATCTAGAGCATCTAGATCTAACAGTATTTATGTCATGGGTGACTTTAATTTTAGTGGAATAAACTGGGTGAACAAAACAGGGAATAGTGAAGCAGAAGATTTTCTAGAATTAATTGACAATTACTTTCTTACGCAAAACATTAAGGAACCAACGCAGGAAAATAATATTTTAGATTTAGTGTTAACTAACAGGGAAACACAAATTAATGACATCGAAATAGGGAGTGAGCTAGGGAACAGTGATCACAAAGTAATCAGATTTAGCATAGAATGGAATAGACCTGTAGGAGAAAATTCTGTTAAAGTGCCAGATTTTCGAAAAGCTGATTTTAATAGCCTAAGAATTTTTTTGGGGTCAAATAGATTGGAAAGTCTTGGGTATGGTGTGTGGGCCGGCCTTGGAGCAAGACATGAACCCAGCGATAGGTGACGTAAAAGGGGATTTCGATGTGGATTTAATATAATATTTAGCAGTCTCTGTGGTGTAGTGGTAAGACACTCGCTTGGCGTTCCGCGAGCGCTATGTCATGGGTTCGTATCCTGGCCGGGGAGGATTTACTGGGCGCAATTCCTTAACTGTAGCCTCTGTTTAACGCAACAGTAAAATGTGTACTTGGATGAAAAAACGATTCTTCGCGGCAGGGGATCGTATTCCAGGGACCATAGGATTAAGGACTTGCCCGAAACGCTACGCGTACTAGTGGCTGTACAAGAATGTAATAACTCTTGTAATAAAATATATAACTTATTTAAGAATATTCTAAACAAAGCACAGGAACGTAGTATACCATACAAATTGAATAGATCGAATACTAATGACCCAAAGTGGATAACAAATAATTTAAAGAACCTTATAGGGAAAAAGAGAGCTTGGTACAAAAGGATTAAGAATGGGGAAGTCAGTTTAGAACAGGAATTCATACAACTGGTTAGAAATGTTAAAAAAGAGATTAGGAAAGCAAAAAGAAACTATGAAGTTCGCATAGCAGAGCAAGCAAAGTCAAATCCTAAAGGGTTTTTTCAGTTATATCGAACTAAGACTAGGGAAAGGATAGGTCCATTAAAATCTGAGACAGGTCATATAACGGATAATGACAAGGAGATGAGTAGTATTTTTAACAAATATTTTATATCTGTATTTACTAAAGAAGAACTTAACAATATGCCTTCAGCCGAACAAGTCTATGTGGGTGGGGATGAGGACAGGTTGACTAGTTTAGCAGTTACCAGGGAGGATGTAATTAAACAATTAGAAAAACTAAAACCAAACAAATTCCCAGGGCCGGATGAAGTGTTTGCCAGGGTGCTTAAAGAATGCAAAGAGGAGCTTTCTGAGCCACTGTCTACCATATTTAATAAATCAATAGAGTCAGGCAGAGTGCCAGTCATGGAAGGTAGCTAATGTGGTACCAATTTTTAAGAAAGGAGATAGATCACTTGCATCAAACTATCGGCCAATTAGCCTAACGTCTATTGTGGGAAAGTTACTTGAATCAATAAGTGCAAATACAATTCATCTCCATCTTGAAAAACATAAATTAATAAATGAGTCGCAACATGGTTTTACAAATGGCCGTTCATGTTTAACAAATTTGCTAACTTTTTATTCCAGCATAGTTGAGGCAGTTGATAGTGGTAAGGATTGTGATGTTGTGTACCTTGACTTTAGCAAAGCTTTTGATACAGTGCCACATGAAAGACTAATTAAAAAATAGAAGCTCATGGTATTGGGGGTGCTATATTAAGTTGGATTAGGTCATGGCTATTCCATAGGAAACAGAGAGTTAGTATAAATGGGGTTAAGTCAGAGTGGGATAATGTTGTTAGTGGAGTACCTCAGGGCTCTGTCCTTGGACCTCTGTTGTTTATAATATATATAAATGATTTAGATTCAGGTTTGAGTAGCAACATTTGCAAATTTGCCGATGATACGAAAATCTGTAGGGAAATTAATTCGGAGGAGGACTCACTATCACTTCAAGTTGATCTAGATAGGGTTCTGAAATGGTCAAAGGATTGGCAAATGCAGTTTAATGCTGATAAATGTAAAGTTCTGAGGCTAGGTAATGATGATAGAGTTACAAGCTAGATGGTGTTGAGATTGCAAAGTCGGATTGCGAAAGGGATCTGGGAGTTATGATCAGTAAGAATTTAAAACAAAAGGATCAATGCATGAATGTTCGTAATAAGGCGAATAGGACACTGGGATTTATTAATCGAAGCGTTAGTAACAAGACACCTGGTGTGGTTCTTAAGCTATATCTTGCTCTAGTTAGGCCCCATTTAGATTATGCAGTTCAGTTTTGGTCGCCGTATTATAGAATGGATATAAATTCACTTGAATGTGTCCAACGTAGGATGACTAAGTTAATTCCCCAAATTAGAAATTTTTCATATGAAGAAAGATTAACAAAGCTTAAGTTGCATTCACTGGAAAGGCGAAGAGTGAGGGGTGACATGATAGAGGTTATCAAGTAGATGAATGGACATAACAGGGGGGGATATTAATAGGGTATTAAAAATATCAACACAAGACAGAACACGAAACAATGGGGTATAAATTTGATTAAGTTTAGATTTAGGACAGACTTGGGTAAATACTGGTTCAGTAACAAGGTTGTTGATTTGTGGAACCAATTGCCGTGTAATGTGGTGGATGTGTGGTCCCTCGATTGTTTCAAGCACGGGTTGGACAAGTATATGAGTGGGATTGGGTGGTTATAGATAGGAGCTGCCTCGTTTGGGCCAATAGGCCTTCTGCAGTTGCCTATGTTCTTATGTTCTTAATATGAAGATTGCTGGGAGGAGGGACAATGACCTGGATGGACAGGCGGTGTGGAGGGCCAAAATACAAGAGGGGAGGGCCGAGAAGGAAAAGAGGGCACAGGAGACAGGGAAGACTGGGAAGGAAGGAAGGGAGAAAGGGAAGGGAGACACCAGACAGAGAACTAGGAGGAAGACCCTTTGGCCCAGAATTCAGTAGAGCAGGTGAGGTGGTGGTGGTGTCCAGGTCCATGGCCTGGAAACGGTTGCAAAACTGAGATAGGGAGTGGGAGAGGGCGACAAGTGGAACGCAATATACAAGTATTAGACATGCCAGAGGAAGATAAAAGATGGCGTACTTGGCGTCTCACCTCAAGAAACGATAAATGATTCTGATGTTTCAAATTGAGGATGGCTTCCTCAAATTTGTATTGCACACATGTGCGAGAGAAGGTAAGGTGGGCATCACTGCAATTGATGCAGTGAGCTTGGGAAGAAAAGCACTGTCTTATAATGACCTGAGTATCCACACAAGGGGCATAGAGACACGGCACTTGTGTATTTGAAGGGACCATGCCCAAATTTCCAGCACCTATTGCAGAGGGGAGGAGAACAGATGCTCCTTCAGGAGCATCTGGCACCAGCAAGAATTACAGAAGACGGAAGGGACCTACTATCAAAAGTGATCTTCATTACGCAAAGAGACTGGCCAGGATGACCACGAGGGAGGTCGAGTAACATATCAATCTGGAGCATTGAATGGCCTTGGGTTTCAAGGATATGTTTACTATCCTTGTGGCAATCTATTGAGGCAATCCCTATATATCTACATTTATATATATATATATATATATATATATATATATATATATATATATATATATATATATATATATATATATATATATATATATATATATATATATATATATATATATATATATATATATTGGTGTATACTGGCAGCAGGTTTTCTTTCAAACATGTTTCATTGAATATGACCGCATATTCTGTATTTATTATTTTCTGGTTTAGGGCTTCTATCCCTCTAACTATTTTCTTAGCATCAGGGCTTAATTGAAATAGGAGTTCTCCAAAACTCATTTTCGTACTTTTAAGGTGAAGAAAAGAAGTGATTTACTATAGAGTGTATTACTTATTTATATAATTTGCACGACGTTTCGAACCTCCATGGTTCATTCTCAGGTGAACAGATCTTACAATACTAGTTGATTTTATACCCGCACTGGGTCAGGTGATAATACAATGAAGGTGAAAACATGGGGGGATACATAAGGGATAAATGTGAGGTGAAACATAGAGGCTGCAGAAGGCTTATTGGCCCATACGAGGCATCTCCTATCTAAACAAAGATTAATCCAGTGTAATTGGCCTGTTATGTTGGACATTGTCTTCTGTGTTGGCATCGATATGTTCTTGTCTTGTCCTTACTCTCATGGTGGGTAGAGTAAATAGTTCCGTGATTTGGGTGTTCATGGTAGGTCGCTCTATTCTTATGTGAATTGCCTCAAGAATTTGTAATCTTCTTGCATCTTGGGTTTTGTCTATTATGCAAGTATTCTTGTTCAACATTTCTCTTGTTAGAGTAATGTCATGGGCTTGTCTCATGTGATTCCTAGGGGCACCAGATTGAAGATGGCATGTCAAACGCCTCGTCAGCTTGGTCGACGTCATACCTATGTACTTACATTGAAGGTTACATCCTTCGTGGGGGCAAGTGTACATGTATACAACGCTTGACTGCTGTAGAGGGTTCTCCGTCGGCTTCGGGCTGTTTTTGATAAGGAGTTCGGAAGTCTTCTTGGTTTTGTAGAATATTATCAGGTTTATGTTTTGGTTAGGGGTAGTGCTTTTTACTCCTTTACGGATTATTTCTTTCATTATTCTTTCCTCTTTTATATGTTCACTGTGCATGGTTGATTTGTAATATAATTTTATTGGGGGTGTTGTGGTTTCTGTTCTAGGTTCTGAATTATACCAACGGTCCAAGTGTCTTCTTATAGCAGCGTTTATTTCTGCGTTGCTATATCCGTTGTTCACCAATACCTGAGTTACTCTTTCAAACTCTCTACTCACGTTGCTCCATTCAGAGCAGTGGGTAAGCGCTCGACGAATATAAGCATTGAGAACACTGGCTTTGTATCTTTGGGGGCACTCACTTCTACCGTTCAGGCATAATCCTATGTTGGTGGGCTTGGTATATACGTTGGTGCTTAAAGAGGTTCCTGTTTTTGTTATTAGTACATCCAGGAATGGCAGACTGTTATTTTCACTATTTTCATGTGTAAATCGGAGTACTGACTCTCTCTCTAGGTGTCTTTTTAGGTCAATTAGTTCATCTGAGTCTTTTACTATTACGAATATGTCATCTACATAACGGCAGTATACAGTTGGTTTTTGTCTGCTACTGAAGACCCTGTCTTCGATGGTTCCCATATAAAAATTAGCAAATAAAACTCCTAAGGGGGAGCCCATTGCTACTCCGTCTATTTGTAAATACATGTCTCCTTGTGGACTGATGAAAGGGGCTTCATTTGTACATGCTTCAAGAAGACTTTTCAAGTGTGGCTCAGGTATGTCTAATTTGGGGGTGCTCTCGTCTCTGTTAAGACGCATAAACCAGGTAACCCACTATGCCCTATAATCAGCCAAATACCAACCCCAACTTATCACCTGGCAAAGAAACTCAATGAACTCCTAACTCCATACACTCCAAGTAAGTTTAGTCTACAATCATCAGCAGATTTCCTAGAATTGATCAAATCTACCCAGCCCGATGGAATCATCGCTTCCCTGGACGTTGAATCCCTATTTACCAACGTCCCAGTCGACACAACCATAGGAATGATACTGGACAGAGTATACAGAGACGAGAGCACCCCCAAATTAGACATACCTGAGCCACACTTGAAAAGTCTTCTCGAAGCATGTACAAAGGAAGCCCCTTTCATCAGTCCACAAGGAGACATGTATTTACAAATAGACGGAGTAGCAATGGGCTCCCCCTTAGGAGTTTTATTTGCTAATTTTTATATGGGAACCATCGAAGACAGGGTCTTCAGTAGCAGACAAAAACCAACTGTATACTGCCGTTATGTAGATGACATATTCGCAATAGTAAAAGACTCAGATGAACTAATTGACCTAAAAAGACACCTAGAGAGAGAGTCAGTACTCCGATTTACACATGAAAATAGTGAAAATAACAGTCTGCCATTCCTGGATGTACTAATAACAAAAACAGGAACCTCTTTAAGCACCAACGTATATACCAAGCCCACCAACATAGGATTATGCCTGAACGGTAGAAGTGAGTGCCCCCAAAGATACAAAGCCAGTGTTCTCAATGCTTATATTCGTCGAGCGCTTACCCACTGCTCTGAATGGAGCAACGTGAGTAGAGAGTTTGAAAGAGTAACTCAGGTATTGGTGAACAACGGATATAGCAACGCAGAAATAAACGCTGCTATAAGAAGACACTTGGACCGTTGGTATAATTCAGAACCTAGAACAGAAACCACAACACCCCCAATAAAATTATATTACAAATCAACCATGCACAGTGAACATATAAAAGAGGAAAGAATAATGAAAGAAATAATCCGTAAAGGAGTAAAAAGCACTACCCCTAACCAAAACATAAACCTGATAATATTCTACAAAACCAAGAAGACTTCCGAACTCCTTATCAAAAACAGCCCGAAGCCGACGGAGAACCCTCTACAGCAGTCAAGCGTTGTATACATGTACACTTGCCCCCACGAAGGATGTAACCTTCAATGTAAGTACATAGGTATGACGTCGACCAAGCTGACGAGGCGTTTGACATGCCATCTTCAATCTGGTGCCCCTAGGAATCACATGAGACAAGCCCATGACATTACTCTAACAAGAGAAATGTTGAACAAGAATACTTGCATAATAGACAAAACCCAAGATGCAAGAAGATTACAAATTCTTGAGGCAATTCACATAAGAATAGAGCGACCTACCATGAACACCCAAATCACGGAACTATTTACTCTACCCACCATGAGAGTAAGGACAAGACAAGAACATATCGATGCCAACACAGAAGACAATGTCCAACATAACAGGCCAATTACACTGGATTAATCTTTGTTTAGATAGGAGATGCCTCGTATGGGCCAATAAGCCTTCTGCAGCCTCTATGTTTCACCTCACATTTATCCCTTATGTATCCCCCCATATTTTCACCTTCATTGTATTATCACCTGACCCAGTGCGGGTATAAAATCAACTAGTATTGTAAGATCTGTTCACCTGAGAATGAACCATGGAGGTTCGAAACGTCGTGCAAATTATATAAATAAGTGTAATACACTCTATAGTAAATCACTTCTTTTCTTCACCTTAAAAGTACGAAAATGAGTTTTGGAGAACTCCTATTTCAATTAAGCCCTGATGCTAAGAAAATAGTTAGAGGGATAGAAGCCCTAAACCAGAAAATAATAAATACAGAATATGCGGTCATATTCAATGAAACATATATATATATATGTCGTACCTAATAGCCAGAACGCACTTCTCAGCCTACTATTCAAGGCCCGATTTGCCTAATAAGCCAAGTTTTCATGAATTAATGTTTTTTCGTCTACCTAACCTACCTAACCTAACCTAACCTAGCTTTTTTTGGCTACCTAACCTAACCTTACCTATAAATATAGGTTAGGTTAGGTTAGGTAGGGTTGGTTAGGTTCGGTCATATATCTACGTTAATTTTAACTCCAATAAAAAAAAATTGACCTCATACATAGAGAAAAGGGTTGCTTTATCATTTCATAAGAAAAAAATTATAGTAAATATATTAATTCAGGAAAACTTGGCTTATTAGGCAAATCGGGCCTTGAATAGTAGGCTGAGAAGTGAGTTCTGGCTACTAGGTACGACATATATATATATATATATATATATATATATATATATATATATATATATATATATATATATATATTTATAGTTATATATTATATATGTGCGTTATATATTATAACGCACTTCTCAGCCTACTATGCAAGGCCCGATTTGCCTAATAAGCCAAGTTTTCATTAATTAATTGTTTTTCGACTACCTAACCTACCTAACCTAACCTAACCTAACTTTTTCGGCTACCTAACCTAACCTAACCTATGAAGATAGGTTAGGTTAGGTTAGGGAGGGTTGGTTAGGTTCGGTCATATATCTACGTTAATTTTAACTCCAATAAAATAAAATTGACCTCATACATAATGAAATGGGTAGCTTTATCATTTCATAAGAAAAAAATAGTAGAAAATATATTAATTCAGGAAAACTTGGCTTATTAGGCAAATCGGGCCTTGCATAGTAGGCTGAGAAGTGTGTTCTGGCTACTAGGTACGACATATATATATATATATATATATATATATATATATATATATATATATATATATATATATATGTCGTACCTAGTAGCCAGAACTCACTTCTCAGCCTACTATGCAAGGCCCGATTTGCCTAATAAGCCAAGTTTTCATGAATTAATTGCTTTTCGACTACCTAACCTACCTAACCTAACCTAACCTAACTTTTTCAGCTACCTAACCTAACCTAACCTATAAAGATAGGTTAGGTTAGGTTAGGTAGGGTTGGTTAGGTTCGGTCATATATCTACGTTAATTTTAACTCCAATAAAAAAAAATTCACCTCTTACATAATGACATGGGTAGCTTTATCATTTCATAAGAAAAAAATTAGAGAAAATATATTATTTCATGAAAACTTGGCTTATTAGGCAAATCGGGCCTTGCATTGTAGGCTGAAAAGTGAGTTCTGGCTACTAGGTACGACATATATATATATATATATATATATATATATGACAATGTCAGACCACGGAGGAAAAATGAAACAGGAAATTTCCTTAAGTACTTTCGTATATTAAATACATCTTCAGAAGGTCATTTTACAGATCGAGTGATGGGTATAAATAGGCAGGAAGGAGTGGTGAAGTAAGGTGCGGTACAATACTTGGACAACGCAGACGGCCCATTGGCCCATCAGATGCACCCAATTGACACATCCGATGTAGCCCAATGGCCCATCTGATACAGCAGACATACAAGCATAATATATAGGTAATTATAACATAAAGAAGTAAATATATACAATAAATTAGTGAGACAAATGTTTTTCAATGATTCTACTTAAATCGCCCTTTAGCTGATCTATTAGAAATGGATCTAAGTTATATAGACCACTGCTAATATTCAAATTACTTTCTTTGGTGATCTGTATCAAAGCAGATTCAATTATGTTTCTGTTATAGGTGCTTTTACAATTTGTTATTGAAGAAGCACTCTCCCAATCAATTTGGTGATCTTTTTCTGACAAATGCACAAACAAAGCATTAGACAATTGGCCATGTCTTACAGAGTATTTATGTTGCGATATTCTACATTTTAAATCTTTAGACGTTTGCCCGACATAGAACTTATTACATTCCTTACAAGGTATTTTATAAATGACGCAATTATCACTACGAGGGCTGTTCCTTACTAATAGCTTACCAACAGTGTTTTCGTAGCTAAACATTACATCTATATTAAAAAGTTTCAAGGCCTTGACAATATTCTCAAACCCAGAGAAATATGGTAAACATAACACATTCTTTGGGCGAATCCTTTCACTGCATACATTATTATAATATGTACGACGAGCTTTGTTACGACAAACTTCCAAAAAATTCAGTGGGTAACAAAGCTTAAGACCAATCGAATCAATATTCTTAAATTCTTCATCTAAGAATTCTGGACTCATAACTCGAAGAGCTCTTAGATACATAGAAGAAAAAATTGACTTTTTTACATTGTATTTATGCCCTGAAAAATAATGAACATAAGATAAATTGTTCGTAGGTTTTCTGTAAACACTAAACTTTAATGAAGAGTTTTCCCTATGAATAAGCACATCTAAGAATGGCAAACATTTATCAATTTCAGTCTCCATAGTAAATTTTATGGAGGTGACTTGGTCATTAAGTTTGGCTACAAATTCGTCTGTGTTTACATCTGAAGGCCAAATACACAAGATATCATCAACATATCTAAACCAAGGAATGATTCCAGGAGTTATTTTTGAAACAAATTTCTTTTCAAAGAATTCCATGTACAGGTTTGAGAGCAATGGCGATAGAGGATTCCCCATTGCCATTCCAAAAGTCTGTAAATAATACTCATTATTAAAGGTAAATTTACATTCTTTAATGCACAACTTAACAAGACTGACAATAATATCTGCAGAAAGAGGTAAGTCATGGCTCATTAGTTCACGAGCAAGATAATCGAGAATATCATCGACCGGTACCTTTGTGAACAAGGAACAAACGTCAAAACTGATTAACATTACATCAGGAGTGACAGGAACACTATTCAATTTGTTAACTAAATCAAGAGAATTTGTCAAATGAGAAGAGGAGATAGTTCCTAACAAAGGGGACAAGATATGTCCCCTTTTACTATGGAGACTGAAATTGATAAATGTTTGCCATTCTTAGATGTGCTTATTCATAGGGAAAACTCTTCATTAAAGTTTAGTGTTTACAGAAAACCTACGAACAATTTATCTTATGTTCATTATTTTTCAGGGCATAAATACAATGTAAAAAAGTCAATTTTTTCTTCTATGTATCTAAGAGCTCTTCGAGTTGTGAGTCCAGAATTCTTAGATGAAGAATTTAAGAATATTGATTCGATTGGTCTTAAGCTTTGTTACCCACTGAATTTTTTAGAAGTTTGTCGTAACAAAGCTCGTCGTACATATTATAATAATGTATGCAGTGAAAGGATTCGCCCAAAGAATGTGTTATGTTTACCATATTTCTCTGGGTTTGAGAATATTGTCAAGGCCTTGAAACTTTTTAATATAGATGTAATGTTTAGCTACGAAAACACTGTTGGTAAGCTATTAGTAAGGAACAGCCCTTGTAGTGATAATTGCGTCATTTATAAAATACCTTGTAAGGAATGTAATAAGTTCTATGTCGGGCAAACATCTAAAGATTTAAAATGTAGAATATCGCAACATAAATACTCTGTAAGACATGGCCAATTGTCTAATGCTTTGTTTGTGCATTTGTCAGAAAAAGCTCACCAAATTGATTGGGAGAGTGCTTCTTCAATAACAAATTGTAAAAGCACCTATAACAGAAACATAATTGAATCTGCTTTGATACAGATCACCAAAGAAAGTAATTTGAATATTAGCAGTGGTCTATATAACTTAGATCCATTTCTAATAGATCAGCTAAAGGACGATTTAAGTAGAATCATTGAAAAACATTTGTCTCACTAATTTATTGTATATATTTACTTCTTTATGTTATAATTACCTATATATTATGCTTGTATGTCTGCTGTATCAGATGGGCCATTGGGCTACATCGGATGTGTCAATTGGGTGCATCTGATGGGCCAATGGGCCGTCTGCGTTGTCCAAGTATTGTACCTCACCTTACTTCACCACTCCTTCCTGCCTATTTATACCCATCACTCGATCTGTAAAATGACCTTCTGAAGATGTATTTAATATACGAAAGTACTTAAGGAAATTTCCTGTTTCATTTTTCCTCCGTGGTCTGACATTGTCACATTCTTAATCACGTGTTTATTTTCGTGATATACACACACATATATATATATATATATATATATATATATATATATATATATATATATATATATATATATATATATATATATATATATATATATATATATATATATATATATATATATATATGTCGTACCTAATAGCCAGAACGCAATTCTTGGCCTACTATGCAAGGCCCGATTTGCCTAATAATCCAAGTTTTCATGAATTAATGTATTTTCGTTTACTTAACCTACCTAACCTAACCTAACTTTTTTGGCTACCTAACTTAACCTAACCTATAAAGATAGGTTAGGTTAGGTTAGGTAGGGTTGGTTAGGTTCGGTCATATATCTACGTTAATTTTAACTCCAATAAAAAATAATTGACCTCATACATAATGAAATGGGTAGCTTTATCATTTCATAAGAAAAAAATTAGAGAAAATATATTAATTCAGGAAAACTTGGCTTATTAGGCAAATCGGGCCTTGCATAGTAGGCTGAAAGTGCGTTCTGGCTACTAGATACGACATATATATATATATATATATATGTGTGTGTATATCACGAAAATAAACACGTGATATATATATATATATATATATATATATATATATATATATATAACTGAAAACTACACCCCAGTAGGGGACCATTCAGGCTTGTTCGCATATATATATATATTTATATATATATATATATATTTATATATATATATATATATATATATATATATATATATATATATATATATATGTCGTACCTAGTAGCCAGAACTCACTTCTCAGCCTACTATTCAAGGCCCGATTTGCCTAATAAGCCAAGTTTTCCTGAATTAATATATTTACTATAATTTTTTTCTTATGAAATGATAAAGCAACCCTTTTCTCTATGTATGAGGTCAATTTTTTTTTATTGGAGTTAAAATTAACGTAGATATATGACCGAACCTAACCAACCCTACCTAACCTAACCTAACCTATATTTATAGGTAAGGTTAGGTTAGGTAGCCAAAAAAAGCTAGGTTAGGTTAGGTTAGGTAGGTTAGGTAGACGAAAAAACATTAATTCATGAAAACTTGGCTTATTAGGCAAATCGGGCCTTGAATAGTAGGCTGAGAAGTGCGTTCTGGCTATTAGGTACGACATATATATATATATATATATATATATATATATATATATATATGTCGTACCTAGTAGCCAGAACGCACTTCTCAGCCTACTATGCAAGGCCCGATTTGCCTAATAAGCCAAGTTTTCATGAATTAATTGTTTTTCGACTACCTAACCTACCTAACCTAACCTAACATAGCTTTTTCGGCTACCTAACCTAACCTAACCCACATAAAGATAGGTTAGGTTAGGTTAGGTAGGGTTGGTTAGGTTCGGTCATTTATCTACGTTAATTTTAACTCCAATAAAAAAAAATTGACCTCATACATAATGAAATGGGTAGCTTTATCATTTCATAAGAAAAAAATTTGAGAAAATAAAATAATTCAGGAAAACTTGGCTTATTAGGCAAATCGGGCCCTGAATTGTAGGCTGAGAAGTGCGTTCTGGCTACTAGGTACGACATATATATATATATATATATATATATATATATATATATATATATATATATATATATATATATATATATATATATATATATATATATATATGTATAATATATAGTATATTTTGGTAGCAGTCTTTCCTGTAGACATATATTATTAAATATGACCGAAAAAGTAAGATTAATAATTCTAACACGAATTTTCTCAATATTTCTTATGTTTCTTTTCACTGTCGATGGTAATTGAAAAATCAATTCTCCAAAATTCATTTTTATTTCTAGTATGACGGGACACTTGAACGCGTTTCATAATAACTTATTATATTTCCAAAGACTTTAGTTTACACACACACACACAACTATAACCTGCAAACACTAAACAGAGTTTAAACAGCTTCCATTTTATACCTGCATTTGGGTGAGGTGATATGTTACAACAGTTTTGGATGAGGTGAAAACAAACTTTCACTACAAAACAGAACACGAAACAATGGTTATAATATTGGGTAAGTTAAAGGGAAGAATGGAAGTATCTGCAAGGGCCTATTGGCTCATATTTCTTGATGCTTCTATATTGGTGCGGAGTCTTGAAGTGGGTAGAATATAGTTGTGGGGACGTTACCAAAATTTTTTCATTACCAAAAATGGCCCACTAGATACTCAGATTTGTCGCCGAAGCTTCAGCGTTCAAGCAAGCTCGGCATCTCACCCATTTAAAGTTTAAGAATAGGTTGAGGATGTTTCGTCCCCAACTATATTCTACCCACTTCAAGACTCTGCACCAATATAGAAGCATAAAAAAATATGGGCCAATTGGCCCTTGCAGTTACATACTTCCATTCTTTCCTTTAACTTACCCAATATTATACCCATTGTTTCGTGTTCTGTCTTGTGTTGAAAGTTTGTTTTCAACTCATCCAAAACTGTTGTAACATATCACCTCACCCAAATGCAGGTATAAAATGAAAGCTGTTTAAACTCAGTTTAGTGTTTGCAGGTTATAGTTGTGTGTGTGTGTGTAAACTAAAGTCTTTGAAAATAATATAATAAGTTATTACGAAACGCGTTCAAGTGTAGCGTCAGACTAGAAATAAAAAGGAATTTTGGAGAATAGATTTTTCAATTACCATCGACAGTGAAAAGAATCATAAGAAATATGGAGAAAATTTGTGTAAGAATTATTAATCTTACTTTTTCGGTCATATTTAATCATATATATATATATATATATATATATATATATATATATATATATATATATATATATATATATATATATATATATATATATATATATATATATATACAGTGTGTCCTCACTTGAACGAACTATATGGGGCGAAGCCGATTCGTTCCAGTGCGGAATTCGTTCCATCCGTCCGGCCCCAACAACCTTCTTATTTTTTTTTTTTAACATATGCCAGGACACATTAGTTTGTTTCTTTGTTGTGTGGTGCTTCATTATAATATCTTTCATGTTCTTTTGGTGTCAATAATAATCTGAGATGCGAGAATCACCATCCCCCACCCACACTCACACCATCCTCCACACCACCCACACCATCCCCCACTCCACCCACACCATCCTCCACACCACCCACACCATCCCCCACACCACCCACACCATCCCCCACACCACCCACACCATCCTCCACACCACCCACACCATCCCCCACACCACCCACACCATCCCCCACACCACCCACACCATCCCCCACACCACCCACACCATCCTCCACACCACCCACACCATCCTCCACACCACCCACACCATCCCCCACACCATCCCCACCATCCCCCACACCATCCCCCACACCACCCACACCATCCTCCACACCACCCACACCATCCCCCACACCACCCACACCATCCCCCACACCACCCACACCATCCCCCACACCACCCACACCATCCCCCACACCACCCACACCATCCCCCACACCACCCACACCATCCCCCACACCACCCACACCATCCTCTACACCACCCACACCATCCTCCACACCACCCACACCATCCCCCACACACCCCACACCACCACCCACACCATCCCCCACACCATCCACACCTTCCCCCACACCACCCACACCATCCCCCACACCACCCACACCATCCCCCACACCATCCCCAACACCACTAACACCATTCGCCCCCACCACCCACACTCCCCACACCACCACCCACACACCCCACACCACCACCCACACACCCCACACCACCACCCACACACCCCACACCACCACCCACATCATCCCCCACACACCCCACACCACCCACATCATCCCCCCACACCCAACCACACCACCCACACTGTAACAAACTAGGCTGTTGTAAGAATTATCCAGAGTGGTTTATCGACAAAAGAGAATGGGAAGCTGAGCCGCATGGTGACCTGACCCCCAGGGGAATTCGCGGTGGAAATAACCGACGCTTTGTTCATATCTGCGTATAATGAATCATCCTATAGTATTCAGGAATTTAGAGAAAATTAGCCTTTATTCATTTTGCATTAAAATTGTATTGTATAATAGTACTGGACACAATATCAAGAGTATTCTAATTATTGAGTTTAAGTCACCATCAGTGACGTCACGAATCAGATCTAACTTTTAAAGCGGAGTGACCGGCGGTCATAGGTCATCAGGGGTTGACAGGTCTACTATTTCTCAAAGTTTTAATAACCATCTTTGTGATCGGGAACAGCTCTGCCGTTAGAGGCTTGTGTAATTTAATTCAGTAAAATAATTCAACCAGTCTGGATCAATTAAGTACAACAGAGGTTAATTGTTATAACTTAAACCTGGCTAGTAACTTGGTAGAACTTTGACTGACTAGGCGGAAGGATACAAGGTTCTAGTCTGGGCTAGGCCAGACGAGGACAAATCAGTGTGGTCACGGAAGCAGCTAGGAGAGGTCAAACATCTTACCTCTCCCCAAGAACAGGCCCAACACCTAGAACTGTGGTCGCCCAAGGTATAGTTGCTATTGTTAAGTATAGAAATAGTCTCATTTGCCACTCAGGTCAAGTAGGGAGTGTTAAATTGATAGGGAGTGAACATATTTAGATTTTGTTTTAGTTTTCGTTTAATAAACTAAATTTGTTATTAATTTGCATTTTATTGTTTCCATGTGTTTTGTGTGTATACTTGTCCTGGTCACGTGGTCCACACGAGGCAGAGTTGCATTGGGCGCCGATTCTAACATCGAATCGGAATTATCATTACCGTGTAATTTATTCCACACTCAAGGTCATCGTTTATAGTGGGGATCAAGCCCCTAGGTTGATTAATTAGCGTGATCGATCCAGACCTCGATCATTGCTCTTGTATTACTGGTCTGGTGGTGGCAGCAGAGGTGACTCTAGGGTTTTGTTCAGAGCTTAGGTCACGTCATACTGGGTGTAGAATCCTAAGTCGGTCAATCGTCTTAGGACCACGTGGCGTGGAGTTGGCTTTGGTAAAAGTTTTGGAGTCCCTTGGTTTAGAAATAAAAGTAAGAATACGGGTAGAGGGAGTAGAAAGAAGGAAGTAAAGAGAGAGGACCCTAACCTGTGTTACAACACCAACCCACCCACACCCAAACCACACCACCCAAACCATACCACACCACCCACACCGTGTATTGAAGCAGCAGGCTTGGAAGCGTCTCAACTCGCCCGACAAAAAAAAAAATGATGGGTTGACAGGTCTCCTCTCACACCTCCAGGACCCCCCCCCCACCCCCCAGGTACCCGGCCATACACACCACAATGCCAAGTCAGCTATTGTTTTCTTCAGGAAACAATAAAACGTGTTAATGATTAATAATGTATATTAATACACGAAAATTAACATATTTTGGCATAAATATTTTACAGCTAAGATTGAGATTTATAATAGAGTATGAATGAGAGGTTTGGCAGCCATGCGTGGTCACCACCCTTCTCTCTCCACTTCCACCTCCCCTGACAACACCTTCCACCACTGACCCCACCTGCCTCTTTCCACCGCTTGCCTCCCCTGACACCACCTGCCTCCCCTGACCCCACCTGCCTCCCCTGACCCCACCTGCCTCCCCTGACCCCACCTGCCTCCCCTGACCCCACCTGCCTCCCCTGACCCCACCTGCCTCCCCTGACCCCGCCTGCCTCCCCTGACCCCGCCTGCCTCCCCTGACCCCGCCTGCCTCCCCTGACCCCGCCTGCCTCCCCTGACCCCGCCTGCCTCCCCTGACACCGCCTGCCTCCCCTGACACCGCCTGCCTCCCCTGACACCGCCTGCCTCCCCTGACACCGCCTGCCTCCCCTGACACCGCCTGCCTCCCCTGACACCGCCTGCCTCCCCTGACACCGCCTGCCTCCCCTGACACCGCCTGCCTCCCCTGACACCGCCTGCCTCCCCTGACACCACCACAAATGATGCCAGCCACCTCACCAAGGCCTAACGTTCACACGACCTGTGCTTGTTTTATTGGCCTCCTCAAAATTTATTCTAAATAGGTATTAGTACAGTACGTAGGCTGTTAGAGGAGGGAGGGAGGGATCCAGGAAACAACCCCCCCTCCCACCCCCCACCCCCCCAATGGCTCAGGGAGCGACCGGCCGGCCACACAATGCCAGCTGTTATCTACACCCCAATTGTATTAAAAATTCTGTGAAAAGGAAATGTGTTCAAACTGTTTAAAATATGTACTGTATATATTACAATTTTCACCATTATTATTGCTCCAATATGACATTTTTCTAATAAAAAGGCTATTTTCAGTGTAGATAATGCGATAATTATCATTAAATTGACTCTTGGCATCTGACGACGAGAGGAGAGTGAGTGGTCTCTGTGGTCAGGTGGAGGAAGGAGGGTGGGGGCGAGGGAGCACGTGTAGCCTCCTGACAACAACTCTCTCACCAATGCCCCCCTGACACCATTTTATCACCATTTCTCCCTAGAAACAATGGGTAGGGATAATAACACACTACATAACTGTTTACACTCTGGCGAATCATAGTTGATGACAGCCAGCTCTGACGCTCGGCCTCGGTGACCGCTTGGACGAACATTCCTCACTTAATCGAACATTTGTATGTTCCACTGAACATTTGGTACCGAATTCAATTTGTTCGGCTCTTCCGGGAATTCGATAGAGCGGGGTTCGTTAGTCTGAGGAAGCACTGTATATATATATATATATATATATATTTATTTATTTATTTATTTATTTATGCATATACAAGAATGTACATAAGGAATGTGAGGATACAAATATTGTAATTACAGTCTTGTAAAGCCACTAGCACGCGCAGCGTTTCGGGCAGGTCCTTAATCTAAGAAAATTTTAAGGAGGTAAATACTTGCAAAATTATAGACAAAAAATGATAACAGATTACATGAAATGAAAAAAAGATGAGAGAAAATTGTAGGTACAGTATATTAAAGCACATAGGTAGCTAAGATTGATTGCAATGACAGCTTGAATGGTAGTTGACAAAAAAAAAAAAATTGGTAGGCACAATACAGCAGAAACAATATAAGATTGGTTGCAATGACAGCTTGAATGGTAGTTGAACAAAAATTGGTAGTCACAATACAGCATATGGCTAGCACATAAAAGAAGACAGCAATGAACACAATGATAAGGTTGTTTGATATTACATAAAAATTAGGAGATTGGGTAACACTAGGTACAGAGCAAATTTAAAGCTCAGTGTAGGAAACTAAGAAGATGAAGTTAGGTACTTTTTGGTTTTGCTTTTAAATAAGGCAAAAGTTTTACAGTTTTTCAATTCATATATATATATATATATATATATATATATATATATATATATATATATATATATATATATATATATATATATAAATGTCAAGTTTTTCCCTGAGTGCTCTGTGTTCCCTTCTCTGAGGCTGTACCCCCCTATATATATTAAAAAAAAAAAAAAAAAAAAAAAAATATATATATATATATATATATATATATATATATATATATATATATATATATATATATATATATATACATATATATATATATATATATATATATATATATATATATATATATATATATATATATATATATTTTGGTAGCAGTCTTTCTTGTAAACATATGTTGTTAAATATGATCGAAAAGGTAAGATTAATAATTCTAACACGAATTTTCTCAATATTTCTAATGTTTCTTTTCACTGTCGATGGCAATTGAAAAATCAATTCTCCAAAATTTATTTTTATTTCTAGTCTGACGCGACGCCTGAACACATTTCGTAATAACTTATTACATTTTCAAAGACTTTAGTTTACACACACAACCTGTAACCTGTAAACACTTATTATACATCCATACTTATACTCGCATTTGGGTGAGGTGATATGGTACAACAGTTTTGGGTGAGGTGAACAAACTTGGGACAAGCACAAGACAAAACATGAAACAATGGGTATAACTTAGTTAAGAGAACATAAGAATGGAAGTAACTGCAGAGGGCCTATTGGCCCATACTTCCTCTTGATGCTTCTATATTAGTTCGGAGTCTTGAAGTGGGTAGAATATAGTTGTATATTAATTGGCTGTTGATTGCTGGTGTTGACGTTTTGATGTGTAGTGCCTCGCAGATGTCGAGCCTCCTGCTGTCGCTGTATGTATAAATGATTTTTGTGTTGTTTGTTAAGATTTCTCTGGTGATGTCTTATTCATGGGTTATGAGAAGAGATTATAATGTTCTCCATATAATATCCATAGAGGCTCCATCAAGGAACATATAATCTCTTCTCAAAACCAGACCATCACCAGAGAAATCTTAACAAACAACACAGAAATCATTGATAGATACAGCGATAGCAGGAGGCTCGACATCTGCGAGGCACTACACATCAAAACGTCAACACCAGCAATCAACGGCGAATTAATACACAACTACTGTATGTTCTACCCACTTCAAGACTCCGAACCAATATAGAAGTATAGGTCAATAGGCCCTCTGTAGTTACTTCCATTCTTATGTTCTCTTATCCAAGTTATACCCATTGTTTCATGTTTTGTCTTGTGCTAGTCACAAGTTTGTTCACATCACCCAAAACTGTTGCACCATATCACCTCACCCAAATGTGAGTATAAGTATGGATGTATAATGAGCGTTTACAGGTTACAGTTGTGTGTGTAAACTAAAGTCTTTGAAAATGTAATAAGTTATTACGAAACGCGTTCAGGCGTCGCATCAGACTAGAAATAAAAATGAATTTTGGAGAATTGATTTTTCCATTACCATTGACAGTGAAAAGAAACATAAGAAATATTGAGAAAATTCGTGTTAGAATTATTAATCTTACCTTTTCGGTCATATTTAACATATATATAATATATATATATATATATATATATATATATATATATATATATATATATATATATATATATATATATACACACACACACACACACACACACACACACACACACACACACACACACACACACAAGGAACATTGGGTTTGTTAGGGGTACTACATTCTTGTAAAGCTACTAGTACATGCAGCGTTTCGAGAAGGTCCTTAATCTAACGGATAATTTTAAGTAGGTAAATTGTAGTAAAATTTATAAAAAGTTGACAGATACTTTGTAAAAAAAAAAAATGAGAGATTCCTAGGTATATTAAGCACATCCATAGCTCTGATTGATAGCATTGACAGCTATCACCAGTCGCTACATGGTGCAGAAGAATAACTGTAAATCCTAGCATTTAACTAGGCATTTCTGGAGATCCGAACCGGGGTTTCCCAAAGCAGGACAACGAGGCTAAGCAGACAGCAGCTTCCCGAGAAGGAGCTGCAAAGAAACACGTACCATTAGGCGTGGGGATAAAAATGACAAAGGTATCCACCAAATCAACTAGGTGTTTATAGATGAATAAATCATCAGGATGAGTAGAATCAACATGACTAAGATCAAAATACTTTGTCCATGTAGCAGAACCAAATAAAGCTTGGAACGTATTAGAACTGGAAGGAATCGTGTGAGTGTGACTGTGGAGGGAGCAGCACCGAGCACCCCCAGTAAGGGGGGTGGGGACAAAGAGACCCAGTTGTTACAATGTTGTGATGAGGTGGTCATCATTGGGAGCTTGGGGCTCAACCCAGCCACAGAGGTGGGAGGGGGAGCAGATAGGGTAGTTGGGACCTGGTGGACCAAGCACTCACAAGTCAGGTAGTAGAAGAGCTCCCAAAACCCCATCAAGCAGGGAGAGTCAGGAGCTGCCTGATCTGGGACCAATGTAGTGTGGGCTACAGAGCCCAGCTTTCCATCACAATCCGACTTGGGGGCCTGGTCTCCCACCCCTAACGTCTTAGAAGTTAAAAAGAGGGTCAGATATCAGCATGTAAATGAACGAGTAAACATTTCACCAACAAACAAGGCCCCATACCCACCATGGAGCCACAATAAGAGGATAGGACAACCAACAAGCAAAGGCCACCCCCCCCCCCCCCCCCAGGGGTTATCTTGAGGTTATCTTGAGATGATTTCGGGGCTTTTAGTGTCCCCGCGGCCCGGTCCTCGACCAGGCCTCCACCCCGCAGCCCGTGACAGCAGACTAACACCCAGGTACCTATTTTACTGCTAGGTAACAGGGGCATAGGGTGAAAGAAACTCTGCCCATTGTTTCTCGCCGGCGCCTGGGATCGAACCCAGGATCACAGGACCACAAGTCCAGCGTGCTGTCCGCTCGGCCGACCGGCTCCCCCGGTCGGTGCACTGTAGATATATGCCCTACAATCGCAACCATAGGAATCATCAGTCCGTCAAGATATAATGGAAGCTCAGCACGATATAATTGGGCTCAGCAATGAAGGAAAAGATTGACAATAAAGGTGTCCTCTTGCTCGACAATGCCGAGTACCACAGTTTTACGGGTGAGAGGGTGTGCCTCCCAAAAAACCCGGTGTCTAAACAGAAGAAAACATCTGAAAGAATAATCAAGAATTGCAAAACGTCACAAGGAAATACCTTACCCTTCTATTGTCAACCAATGTCTGTTTTTTTCTTTAAAGAGCGCTGTTTGTCGACATAATTGTATTTGTGCTGCTTTTTCATCTATGTTTTCATTTCTTGTTTTCATTCTACTCATTATGCTCAATTAGTATTAAGCTTGTCATTTAAGTTTATCATGCCCGAAACGCTTTGCGTAATAGTGGCTTTAGGCATTGTATGTACTAGCTCTACCTATAAGTCTACCAATCCTTGTAAAAATTTATTGTATGTATGTACCTTACCTAAATAAAATTGTATTGTATTGTATTGTTGAAATAGCAATTAAACAGGAGAATTGGGAAGGAAAAATTAAACTTAATAGGAAAAAGCATTCAGCACAATTAGTGAAGATGCCAACAAGAGCATTAGGATTCAAAAGGACAGAGGACACTGTCCCATGGAGCATCACACTCTAGCATCCGCCAACCAAGCCCCCTCATGATGGCAATGGGCTGGAAAGGGAGGGGGAGATGAGAAAGACGAGAGGGTGAAGAATACTGCCCAGTGTAACACCAGTGTTAATAGGTAGAGTGGGTGAATTGGAATCATTCACAGAGACATACTGAAGCCTGTCACAAAGGTAAGACTGTAGGTATTGGAGGGACTAACCTCTTACTCCGTAATGTTGTAATTTAAGAAAGTTAATGTGTTAACAGTGTAAAAAAGTCTTAATGTAGGTCAACAAATATATGAACAAGGGTACTCATTTCTTCCAAGAGCTGCATATATAAAGTTAATGATACTAATCGGTGCATGATTGGTCCTTTTTTGGGCCTCAAACCATTATGGCAAGAACTAAGTAAATTTTGTTTTGCTAAATAGGATTAAGGCTGCTTGTAGATTAACTCTTTAAAATATTTTAGACAAAATCTGCAGAGTTGATATTGGTCTATAATTGTTGACTTCAGTGAGATTGACACTTTAATGGACTAAGGTTACTCTTGCTTTTTTTTCCCCCTTAGAATATCAGGAAAGGTTTGGAGTTCAAATGATTTGTTGTAGAGCAATGAAATGGCTGGAGCTAAAAATCTAGAGGTTTCTTTGAAAATTAGGGTTGGTATGTGAACATATGGTATCTGTGCATGGGGTTCATTCATCCACTGCAAATTACCTGATGCTCATCACTACCCAATTAAAATCTGCTTTCAGAACAATAAAACTGTCTTCAAACAACACACAGCCTCTCTGTTTAAATCCCTGAACATGCTAAATATACACTCGCTCTACACATTCTTTTGTGCTATTTACATGTACAAAACCTTGTTCCTAAATGCTAATCCTGATCTGAAACTCTCCATTGATAGATGTAATAGAACCCACGAGCACCACAACATAAATAAGTATCTGTTTGATATAAATTGACAGTCATGCTAATATAATTGCCAGTAAGGTTTATGTAATTCACAATCATCTTAATATAACTGCCAGTTTGGATAATATAATTGACAGAGGATTATAGAAATCAGGATAATATTATTGCTAATCAAGCTAATATAACTTTGAATCAGGCTTTTTCACCCACAGGGTTATTGATCGATGGAACTGACTACCCGCCAACGCCATAACTGCCAAAATGTGCTGAATTTCAAAATATACCTGGAAAAAATCAAGCAAAATGGGGGGGGGGGAAGGAAACCTTCAACAAACTGCAAGCTTCCCGTTTTTATCGAGGACACTAGGGTTAGTGGCCCTCAGGTAAATCGGGTAAAATATTATTCCAAGACAATTACAGCATAACTGATAAAGTTAGGCTAGAGTAATATAAATTTCTGGTAAATTTCTAGAGTAATATCAATTTAAATTTCATATTAAATTGACTAACAGTTATAAATGCCAATCTGCCTTCAATAAACTCTTCGGTGAAATATTTATAATCAAGAGTATTATTCATAAATATGCCTAAACAAAAAATATAAAATAGACATCAGTTTGCATATGAATCTGATGAGAAAATTCCTTGATTAACCTACATTTCCCTATCAGTCAAATAGTCTCATCTTAAGTACGTCTCAGACTGACTTCTTCACCAGCACCAATGCTAAATAATACAATACAATACAATACAACAATACAATACAATTTTATTTAGGTAAGGTACATACATACAATAAATTTTTACAAGGATTGGTTGACTTATAGGTAGAGCTAGTACATACAATGCCTAAAGCCACTATTACGCAAAGCGTTTCAGGCATGATAAACTTAAATGACAAGCTTAATACTAATTGAGCATAATGAGTAGAATGAAAACAAGAAATGAAAACATAGATGAAAAAGCAGCACAAATACAATTATGTCGACAAACAGCGCTCTTTAAAGAAGCGCTGTATTACAACAGTAATGTCCATAACTTAGCTACAGAGTATATTACATTTTAAATAAATTTTCACAGAGAACAAAAACAGAAAGCACATTGTTATTTACATAAATATGAAGAAAAACATTTAAAGCTTTGATTTATCTTTTCTAAACTAAAGAGATATTTCTATACTTGTAAGCAATTTTGAATTTTCCTATAGTGACAGCTTCTCTAGTTCTTGCTTGGTCATCTAACTTTCATAAAAGAATATAATAAAATATCTTGATCTTTACCTTTCATGGTGAAGTGTATTTCTCAAACAAAATAGAATTACCTTTGAAGAACATCCAACTGACATTGTGATAGCACACTGTTAGATTAAAATTAAGTTAATATACCTGTATGTGCCTCATTATCCTTCAACATTCTCTTAATTACCTTCCACACTCTAAGTGTTTAGCCTATTATCTGCATGTATCATTTTGTGCCTCTTCATATCACTAAGACGACTGAATCTCTTCCAACACTCTGGACACTCGTGAGGTTTGTCACCTGAATGCACTAACATGTGAGTCTTCATACTTCCAAGACGACTGAATCTCTTCCCACACTCTGGACACGCATGAGGTTTTTCACCTGAATGCACTAACATGTGAGCCTTCATATTTCCAAGACAACTGAATCTCTTCCCACACTCTGGACACGCATGAGGTTTTTCACCTGAATGCACTAACATGTGAGCCTTCATATTTCCACGCTCACTGAATCTTTTCCCACACTCTGGACACTCGTGAGGCTTGTCACCTGAATGCACTAACATGTGGCTTATTATATTTCCACGTACTCTAAATTTTTTGCCACACTCGGCACATTGAAAAGGTCTCTCATCCGCATGCACCATCCTGTGAGTCTTCATACTTCCAAGACGACTGAATCTCTTCCCACACTCTGGACACGCATGAGGTTTATCATCTGAATGCACTAACATGTGAGTCTTCATATTTCCAAGACGACTGAATCTTTTCCCACACTCTGGACACTCGTGAGGCTTGTCACCTGAATGCACTAACATGTGGCTTATTATATTTCCACGTACTCTAAATTTTTTGCCACACTCGGCACATTGAAAAGGTCTCTCATCCGCATGCACCATCCTGTGACGCTTCATATTTCCAAGCTCACTTAATCTCTTCCCACACTTTGGACACTCATGAGGTTTGTCACCTGAATGCACTAACATGTGGCTTATTATATTTCCACGTGCTCTAATTTTTTTGCCACACTCGGCACATTGAAAAGGTCTCTCATCCGCATGCACCATCCTGTGAGTCTTCATACTTCCAAGACGACTGAATCTCTTCCCACACTCTGGACACGCATGAGGTTTATCATCTGAATGCACTAACATGTGAGTCTTCATATTTCCAAGACGACTGAATCTTTTCCCACACTCTGGACACTCGTGAGGCTTAGTACCTGAATGCACTAACATGTGGCTTATTATATTTCCACGTACTCTAAATTTTTTGCCACACTCGGCACATTGAAAAGGTCTCTCATCCGCATGCACCATCCTGTGACGCTTCATATTTCCAAGCTCACTGAATCTCTTCCCACACTTTGGACACTCATGAGGTTTGTCACCTGAATGCACTAACATGTGCCTTATTATATTTCCACGTGCTCTAAATTTTTTGCCACACTCGGCACATTGAAAAGGTCTCTCATCCGCATGCACCATCCTGTGAGTCTTCATATGTTGAAGATGCCTGAATCTCTTCCCACACTCAGGACACTCGTGAGGTTTGTCACCTGAATGCACTAACATGTGAGTCTTCATACTTCCAAGACGACCGAATCTCTTCCCACACTCTGGACACTCGTGAGGTTTATCCCCTGAATGCACTAACATGTGAGTCTTCACATCTCCAGAACGGGTGAATACCTTCGGACACTGTGGACACTGGTGAGTCTTCATCTTCTTTATGACAGGTGCAGTTTGTGTGAAGGTTTTCTCCCCCGGATGTTGGGAGAAGCGTCAAGGCTTGAGTGTTGTTTCTTAGAGTTAGACTTAATGTGAGCACTTGGCGGTCAATGGTGTTGCTTCTTCTTTATGATAGGTGCAGTTTGTGTCAAGGTTTTTCCTTAATGCTCGTGCTGGACATCACCGGCGGGTGCTGCTAAAATGGCGGCGGTTGTTTACCCTCTCATCACCTGAGCGTTCCAATGTTTTTGTCTGGTTCCACATATCATTTTTCCTACTTCTTATATTTGTTTATAACTTATCAATTACAATTAACACTTGTATTTATATTCATGTTTTCAATCAAAGAATGTACCTGAAATTGTTTCTTTAAACATAAAGCCACACGATTATACTTTTTGAAGGAAATAGCTCTCCCACAGTTGATGCACTACATGCGCAGAGTTGACCAACAAGTTTTTCATATTTACTTTTATTTATTTATTTATTTACATATATACAAGAAGGTACATTGGGTTTGTGAGAATACATTGGATAGTACAGTATTTACATTCTTGTAAAGCCACTAGTACGCGCAGCGTTTCAGGCAGGTCCTTAATCTAGCAGATAATTTTAAGTAGGTAATTTCTATCAGAATTGATAAATGATAAAGATACATTGCAAGAGAAAAATGAGATGAGAGAGCTTAGTAAGTATATTAAAGCACATTGTTATATTAAAGCTCTGATTGATTACATTGACAGCTTGATTAGTAATTTAAACAAGATTAATAGACACCATACAGCAGATTGACAGCACATATAAGACAGCAATGATCACAATGGTGAAGATGTTCAGATTGGGTACATAAAGATTGGGAGACTGCAGGGTAGCAAAAGTTACAGATAAACAAGATTTATAAACACCATACAGCAGATTGGCAGGACATATAAGAAGACAGCAATGATCACAATAGTAAAGATGTTCAAATTTGGAACATAAAGGTTGGGAGATTGGGTAGAAATAGATACAGTGCAATTTTAAGGCAAAAAGTGAAAAACTATGAGGATGAAATTAGGTACTTTTTAGTATTGATTTTGAATGATGTAAAAGTTGGACAGCTTTTCAATTCAGTAGGGAGTGAGTTCCATAAACTGGGTTCCTTTATTTGCATAGAGTGTTTACACAGATTAAGTTTAACTCTGGGGATATCAAAGAGATATTTATTTCTGGTGTGGTGATAATGGGTCCTATTACATCTGTCCAGGAAGAGTTTCAGACAAGGATTTGCATTTAAGAACAGGGTTTTGTAAATGTAGTTGACACAAGAGAATTTATGGAGTGAGATTATGTTTAGCATGTTTAGGGAGTTAAACAAGGGGGCTGTGTGTTGTCTGAAAGCAGAATTTGATATTATTCTGATAGCAGATTTTTGCTGGGTGATGATGGACTTGAGGTGGTTTGCAGTGGTTGAACCCCATGCACAGATACCATAGTTGAGATAGGGATAGATTAGTGCATAATATAGAGAGATGAGAGCAGAGTTAGGTACATAATATC
Source organism: Procambarus clarkii (assembly GCF_040958095.1). Classification (NCBI taxonomy): domain Eukaryota; kingdom Metazoa; phylum Arthropoda; class Malacostraca; order Decapoda; family Cambaridae; genus Procambarus; species Procambarus clarkii. Next base: position 42,096,112 of record NC_091186.1, on the reverse strand, counting down.
TGATTTTGGAGAGTATACCAACTGTTTTAGAGACTTTCTTATCTGGTTGTAGGAGTGTTGTTTAGTTCCTAGGATAATAGATGTCATGGTATTCCAGTTGCTTTTCATGTTGCCTTTTGCTTCTAACTCTGTTGTCATTACCTATCCTCTAAACCTTACATTTGTCAGGATTAAACGGCTCTGCCAATCTTTTGACCATATTTCAGTACCCAATTTAGATCGTTCGATAGATCAATTTAGACCCCCTTGTATCATGAATCATCATACATGATGATATAATGATACACACTACTGGGTATATGCTGATGATATAATGATACACACTACTTGTTATGCTAACATGCAGAACACTCTTAACTCTGTATTAGTCTTATGTCAGGACTTAGGTTTAGTCATATCTCAGCAGAGGAAACAAAGATACTAAACGGGTGTTCACCCAGGCAGGGAGGAGCTGTTCGCAAGATGTAACTGTATGATGGCTCCCAGCTTGACTATGTTAACAGATTCAAATACCTTGGCCTTGTATTGTCCTGTTGTATTCAAACTCTGTCGTCAGTATAAAGAGAGGCTCCATAAGCCCTCTTGGAGATGTTGCAGGTTATCACTCAGGCTATGGTGCCAATGTCACAATTGTCAAAATGATGTACCTTGCATACATCAGATCTTTAGTGGATTATGCTGCACCTCTGCTTGCCTTGATGACTGAAAGAAAGCTTAAAGGGCTTGAAAACTTGCAGAACGAAGCCTTGAAGATAATCCTTGGATGCCCCTCGTACCACAAAGATACTTAACATAAGGAAGGAACTTAATATTAACTTAATAATAGAATATGAGTGCATATTCTACTGCATTACTCCTTGTAATGATCCTCATATTGTGCTTCAGTAATCCAATGTATAACCCTGAGATGTTTTCCTAATTGTACTTAGGATTCCTTGTTCATTATTGTGTATTGTTATTATTGTGTATTGTTCTGATCTGCTTTTGTGTCGAAAATTCTTGCATCATACCTGTAAAAAAAAAAATGACAATTTTACTGTAATTATCCTGCTTAAAGTCATCTGTACTTGTAAAGTAAAGCTGTAATGTACCTGTTAAACACTTTTTATCAATTTTACTCCTAATTATTTCTCTAGAACTTTGTTTGTTTAAGGATTTGCTCAAAGGTTAGTTTAAGGACTTGCCCGAAACGCTTTACAAGATTGTAATTCCAACTTAAACTCTATGTTGTCTCTTAACCCCCAATGTACGTTCTTGTATATATAAATAAATAAAATAAATAAAATAAATAAATAAATAAATAAATAAATAACGAGGGATGGAGGCATTAATGCGCAGTACGTGCTTCCCTCACCTGTGACATCACAGCCTCAGCTGACGACAGCATAAACACAGGCGGCCATTTTATGTTCCATCAAGATTAAAAAAAAAAAATTTTAAATTTTGCTCCGAGGGGCGAGTTTATTGAGCAGCGCCCAATGTGTTCACAATAAAATGTTATACAAGAACATATGTATAAAATATCAAACAAGGATGCGTTAGACCGGCAACAAACAAAAATACCTACGTCGATTAATTACCCTCGTCGTGTCAACAAAACAATAGTCATACCACGAAGATCCAATACAATGCCGTTCTCTCAAAAAGGCTTTGTGACTATTGGAGAAAACGAAAATTTTATGGCAAACATGTTCATAGTATCTCCAAGTCGATCGGCGTGTGAGAATTGAGACCACTGACAAAAGTTTCCCAGTCTGTCTGCCTCAGCTCCACCATACGTTCCCTGGCCTCAGCCAGAGCCGCTTGAAAGAGCTTAAGCATTTCAGCAGTGCGGGTCCTTCTATAAGCTAGTCCAATTAATTCTTCTGGCAGTGCGTTTTAGTGCATGCAATTTAGAATCATTATAATAAGCATAAGTGCTATTACCAGTGTAATTTGGGTTACGTGGCCTGGACGATGGATCAAGTGATTCTATGAATGAACATAACAAAGGGGGATATTAATAAGGGTAGAGTTGACTAAATGTAAACTCTGTCAGCAGAATTATTCGCATACTTTGCGTCACTATATAATGGAATGTGAAAAAATCGCTAAATTTAGAGATAACACCATCAATAGTGTCCAAGAAATGTGTAAGTACTTCATTCATAATGATGTGCTGCCCGAAATCTTAGCGAAGTATCCAGCATTTGCTTACTGTAGGCACTCCATCACATAGTGACGGAGGGTGTGCGAATAATTTTGTTGACAGTTTACATTTACTCTACTACCCAAAATCACTTACGTCCTCTAATTACTCAACACAAAGCTGCTATTAGGACAATATCCAATTCTGGCCCCAGACACCACTCGGTACCCCTACTTAAATCTCTGAATATGTTAGACATTAAGTCACTGCACATTCTCTCATGTGTATTATACATATATAAAACGCTAAACTATAATGCCAATCCTGATCTCAAAAGCTTCATAGAAGGTTGTATCAGAACCCATGAGCATCACACCAGAAATAAATACAGTTTTGATATTCCTAGAGTACGACTTAATCAAACTAGAAATGCTCTACAAATCAAGGGGCCCAGAATGTGGAATGACCTTCCCAACCATGTTAAAGACTGTACCTCTCTCAACCAGTTTAAGTTAAAAGCGAAGCTATACCTAATAAATTCCCTGTAACCTACCTTACCCTTCTATTGTCAACCAATGTCTGTTTTTTTCTTTAAAGAGCGCTGTTTGTCGACATAATTGTATTTGTGCTGCTTTTTCATCTATGTTTTCATTTCTTGTTTTCATTCTACTCATTATGCTCAATTAGTATTAAGCTTGTCATTTAAGTTTATCATGCCCGAAACGCTTTGCGTAATAGTGGCTTTAGGCATTGTATGTACTAGCTATACCTATAAGTTAAACAATCCTTGTAAATATTTATTGTATGTATGTACCTTACCTAAATAAATAAAATTGTAAAAATTGTAAAATTGTAAATTGTAAATTTGGTCAGGTCTACATCAGCAGATAATGAGAATTCCCAGAGATACTTGTAAGCGAGTCTAAGCCGAGCGAAGAGACATGGGAGATTTTACATAAGTACAGTACATGGTAGTTTAAGTAGCGAACGCATGTCAACGAATAACAAGTATATATAACAAAACTATTGTCCTATGAAGTCGATTTAACTTCCAAACATATATTTTTTAATAAATGGTAAATGTTTTCTGGCTAGTTATGTTAGATTTTATTAAAAATACGTATTCTACTTGTTAAGATTATTATTTAAATTTGTGATAATTTGTGCAGAGAAGTGCGACAACTGGATATGCCAACAAACACTTTCCAAACAACGATATATCTTGGATAAGTCGCTCCACAACATTGACGCTTGGACCGTCGTCTTCCTTTGACGCCACTTATTTCATAATGAAATTATATTAGTTTGGAGTAAATATATGTTTTCTCATGTTCTGCATTCAGCACTCACATTATAGTGAGTAAATATACCATATTACTTCATTACTTAAGTAATGCTAGGAGGGTTTGAGTAGCTTTGGGTCTTTAGTGGACAGAATCTCCAATAGATGGGGCGAGAGTCGCCTCATCTCTCTCGCCCAGGCGGGAGACGAAACTTAATTTAAAATTGATATATCTTTGTCCTCCAACATGATATATTTCATTTGGTGCAATCATAATAATGTTCATATCTGGGTCTTTCTGGAGGCATATAAGATTTTAGGTTTTATTAGCGTATCTTTGTTAATTATACAATGTATCGGCAAGTCTCCGTGGTGTAGTGGTAAGACACTCGCCTGGCGTTCCGCGAGCGCTATGTCATGGGTTCGTATCCTGGCCGGGGAGGATTTACTGGGTGCAAATCCTTAACTGTAGCCTCTGTTTAACGCAACAGTAAAATGTGTACTTAGATGAAAAAACGATTCTTCGCGGCAGGGGATCGTATTCCAGGGACCATAGGATTAAGGACTTGCCTGAAACGCTACGCGTACTAGTGGCTGTACAAGAATGTAACAACTCTTGTATATATCTCAAAAAAAAAAAAAAAGTGCGTAGGCGTCTGCACTCCATGACCGAAAAGCTACTGAACGCCACTATAAAAACATATATATCTTCACTTGAGCTATAAATATGTCTATTGCAATGGATTTAAAATGAAGCTCATATTTCTATCTTGCTTAAGACATATAAAACATTTGTGTTTATTAACGAATTTACGTGAAATAAACATTGATCTGAGAGAGTTGCTCTGTCGTTCAGTCTGTACGTGGTCGGAGCTCCGTAATTTTTAAAATACATGTATCTTCATTAGAACTTTAAATATGTCTATGGTAAGATGTTTAAAGTAAAGCTTATATGTCTGCCTTTCTTGAGACATATAAAACATATATGTTTATTAACGAATTCACGTGAAATAAACATTGTTCTGAGAGAGAGTTGCTACGTCCATCGATCTGTCCGGAGTCGGAGCTTGGCTATTAAAAAAGTACACGTATCTTCGCTTTAAATTTAAATATGCCAATAGTAAGGTATTTAGAACGAAGCTTATATGTCTGTCTTTCTTGTGACATATAAAACTCTTACGTTTATTAAGGAATCTGCGTGAAATAGGCATTGTTCTGAGATGAATGCTGCGGTTTTCGAGCTCGACGAGCGATGAAAACGGGTCCATAGAATTACCCAAGTCGGCCCAAATCAGGCCAAAACTACCCAAATCGTCCTAGCATTACGTAAGTAATGAAGAAATATGGTATATTTACTTACTATAATGTTGGTGCTACACGTAGAATATGATCAAACCTATTTTTACTCTGAAATAATCTAATTTCATAACGAAATGAGACGTAAATATGTGAGAGGTGACGCCATAGGAAGTCGACGGTCCAAGCGACAATTGTGTGGAGCGACTTATCCAAGATATATGGTCGCCTGGAGAGTGTTTGCTGCCATATCAGCCTCCTGTACACAGTGATCCAGTCGTCGTATTTCATGGCTCAAATTGTCGCAAATTTAATTGGTAATATTAACAAGTAGAATGTGTATTTATAATAATATTTTTCATAAACAGCCACAAAATATTTAATATTTATTAAAAAAAAGTGTCTGGAAGTTAAATCAATTCCACATGACAATAAATTTGTTATATAGATACTAGCGTTATTCGTTGGTATGCGTTCGCTATTTAAACTACTCCAGTCCTTTTCGTTCATAGAACACCGAACCCTACACGCTCTCTGATATATTGCTAAATATTCACAAATAAAGATTATATTTATATATGTTATCAGAAAGGCAGATATAAAATAGTTTGTGTTAATGCATCACAGAGATTATACCTTATTAGAGAGGAAAAATATTCATATTTTAAACAAGGCTTCTTGGCCGACGCTCTCCCTTTCGATGGGAACTATGACCTTTTGAAAATCAATGTTATTTGAATCTATATATTGTAAAAAACGAAGTTTTTTATGTCATCAGAAAGACATATAAGCTGCATGTTAATACTTTGGTATAAATATAACTGAAGTGAAAGTGAAGATATATGCCTTTTTATAGTTACTTGATGGCTCGCTCAGGGAGTGTGAAGGCCTGCACACAAGCCAATCAATTTTATAATTAATGTACATATATGTAAAGTAACGTCAAAGGTTTTTATTTCAGAATAAAGACAGATGTAGACGATAATGTAAATACATTTCAAGGAAAACATATCTTAAATGAAAGCAAAGATATGGTCAAATAAATAGGCAATACCACACCATCGCCAGTGTCCGGACACATGAATATTCGCATTAGGTAGGTGAAAGGAAATGTACCCAACCATTTCCATTTACGCGACCAGTTTCCGTTCTTATGTTCTTACTTACATTTATTGAAATTTATCATCATCATCATTTACAGAAATAAATTAACATAAAAATGTAGTAATTTTAAT